>NW_009259578.1:796805-798553 GCF_000687185.1 Egretta garzetta
CGCGTCGTCCGCCTCGGTGAGGCGGGAATAAATAACGTGGTTTAGTTTTTTTTTTTTCTTTTAAACTCCGCAATATCCCGTTATTTTTCTTTGGGGGCGTGTGTGTCTTGTACCATTTGCGGTTTCAAGCCCGTGCTTGTAACCCCGCTGTGTAAGTATTTCATAGAACTACGTCGGACAATGCTGCTTACTGTGCAGATTAACTAATTGCAGATTAAATGATCTGCAGCGCTGTTGAATCATAGAATCATAGAATGTTTTGGGTTGGAAGGGACCCCTAGAGGTCATCTAGTCCAACCCCCGTTGGTGCTTGGGGTCATTTGAAGTCTTCAGAGCACCAAGTCCTAAATGTTCAACTGACTTTTTGCAGAAAACTTTTTTCTCCCTGAGGCGCAAAAATCTATTCCCCGCCAGCCATTTTATCATAAATTTTCAAGTTGATTTTCCAAGGCCCTTCCCGTATTTACAAAAGTCCTCAGTTTGAAACCATGTTGTTTTTCCCTATTTTTTTAACAGACCTTAAAATCTTCAGCTTACAGGTCATACCTCGCTGAGAAGTGTTTTGTCAAAAAACCACTGTTTTGTCCGCAATGTTTTCTGTATTTTGAAAAGTCCGTTGCAAGCGCTTCATAGCCAACTACGAGCCTTGTACAGCCCCCTGGGATACATTGATATGCAAAGCATTTCATGTTAGAACTGATTGCACATCTCAGTTATTTAATTACAGAATGTCTTTATTTACTGAGGGATTAATCAGATATCTGACAGCGCTGAAGCAACTTTCTTGCTCAACTCTAAAGACAACTTCACCTCTGGAAGGCCGATAACCGAAGAGTAGTGCCTTCCCGTGGGACCATTTCACTTTAGAACTTTAAAAAATAGACAAATGTATTTTACGCTGAAGATCTTTATATAGAAAGTAGGAGTACTTGGACTCTTGGAAGATAGTATCAGCTTGCATTCAAACTTGCCAGAAATAACAGAAATTATCAGAAAATGGTCAAAAGAAAAGGAGTTAAAACTCTGAACGTTGTGAGATGTTCCAAAAGTTGCTACCACAAGAACAACATACATCGCCCCACTTCAAACACACGAACGTACCGTGGGCACGTACAGATTTCCAGGGTCCCGCAGCACTGTTAAGATGTTTATGGTGCTGATAGTTTGAGAGGAGCCAATTCTCGGGTCTTGCCAAGACATCAGCAGAGAATTTGATAAGGAAAATATCATGGGTTACCTGAAATTCACCCTTGTGCAACCACACACCACAGTGCTGGAGGCCACATCCCTCCATCCTCTGGCAGGAAATTGTGGGTCTGGTGTCAAAGCAACCTGTTTGGTCGTCTTCCCGTAGCGACAAGAGGTGTGCACCCGGTTACTCTTGCCAAGGTGGAAAACAGCATTTTGATCTTGTAAAGTCACCATGTTCTTTGCCAGCAAGAGAAGCAGAGCATCCATCTTCTCTCTAGGGAGACCTGAATCTCTTCCCTGCTTTGCCCACCACTGTGCTCACCTGCTTTCAGACTCCCTTGTGCCTCCCAGTTTTGGACTTAACGAGGTTGCCTTTTAACCTCTCCCGTTTACAAGGTGACAGGACACCTATCCTAGAGAAATGTAAATATTTGTAAATGTAAGATAGAGCAGCACTTTGTTCTCACCTCAGCTGATTCATTATTACAAGTAGCCATCACAAAAAAAAAAAAAAAAAAAAAAAAAAAAAAGCACCAACAAAAAAAAACACCTTTTTT
>NW_009259578.1:798692-808368 GCF_000687185.1 Egretta garzetta
TTTAAAAGTAGCCAACAAAAAAAAAAAAAAAAAAAAAAAAGAAGCAGCAACATAAAATATAGCCTTGTTTTGGTAACAGAATAGCACTAGTAAGGCTTGTGTGGGTAAATTCATATTTGGAATAAAAGCACTGCTAAAGGATTTAGACTGAAGTATCCCTCGTAACACTTTTAGTAAGATACAGAAATGCTACTATAATTTAAGATTTTCTCATTAAATACAAGATTGTTGACACTGTACCTTCATCTCCATGAAAAGGAGATCAAAGCTAAATTTGCTAAACAGAGAAAATGTGAATTTCAGTTAAATTTAAAATTCTTATTTATTTAAACTTGCTTAAGACAGTTACTGATTCATGAAGACTGGCAAAAAAATACTTTTTCCTGGACAGGAAGGAGGTACAAGAGAAGTAAAAATATTTATAATGAGGTTTAGATGAAAAACTTGACTTTTAAAAAGCTGTCATTTTTCTGAAACTAGCAAAAAGCATTTGAAGGCCCACATGAATTAATGTGTTTGTGCAGCTTTCAAAGACAGGCTCTTGCTTATGAATTTTAATATTCTTCATGATGGTTTGCAGACCATGCTTTACGTAGAGTCACAACCCATGGCACATGCAAACACCACCCAGTTCTTCCCAATTGCATACATGGCATGCAGTTGCACCCCAAGTTATACTGAACGTGGCCCTAGTTTGATTAAGAGTTGGGGTCTCCAGAGTGAACCTGAGTCTCACGATAGTCAGCGGAGGCCAAGTATCCCTACACAGAGAGCGTAGCGTTTTCATCTGGTAGCATTTTATGTTCTCTTTATATAGGTCCACGTTACTGTGCAGAGCCCTGTGGGATTAAGCGTTAATAAAATCAGTTAGCTTCTTCAGATTCCTTAGAAGTCAATGGCTGTAACTCATTAGCATCAATGAAGTGATGCTAAGGGTCATTTTGAACATGGTCATGTTTCCATTGATTTAATGGGAGCACAACTGGGTTCAAAATGAAGCCCTAAAAATTGCAAACACTGTTCAATCCCAACATTTTCCCTTTCAAATATAACTGAACTGTAAATCTCCAATGAGAGTTTAACTACAAGGAAAATCCAAAGTCTGTTACAAGCTAGTTTTGAGATACTCTTACAAAATGAATGTAGTTTCTGTGGATTTCAAAATAAAACAATTACAAGCAAGACTTAGGATTCTCTTATTTCTAACATAGTAATCCTCCAAGATCCTATGCTGTCAGCATATAGAATCATAGAATGTTTTGGGTTGGAAGGGACCCCTAGAGGTCATCTAGTCCAACCCCCCTTCAGGAGCAGGGACACCGCTAACTAGATCAGGTTGCTCAGAGCCCCGTCCAACCTGGTCTTGAATGCTTCCAGGGATGGGGCCTCCACCACCTCTCTGGGCAACCTGTTCCAGTGTTTTACCACCCTCATTGTAAAGAATTTTTTCCTTATATCCAGCCTAAACCTACCCCGTTTCAGTTTAAAACCATTACCCCTTGTCCTGTCACAGCTGGCCCTACTAAAAAGATTTTCCCCATCTTTCCTATAGGCCCCCTTTAAGTACTGAAACTCCCTTTAAGTACTGAAATATAGCTCAGACTTCACAAAGCATTCAAATAAAATAATCCTGAAATGACCTATTCCTTGTAACAATTTCAGGCAGAATACCTGTTAAGATTTACGTGCCAGCCCTACTGTCATTTTTACCAGAGATGAGAGATGTGCTGACATGTGAAAATGCGCACACAAAATTATTTTCAAATTCCAACACAGCATGTCCCTTCTCCTTGCCACTCCTGAGGTAACACACAACACATTTTCTGAGTTGCTAAAAATAAAAATTGGCATACTTACCATTTATTTTAAAGGTCAATACAATATTTGTTAGTCTGAAGCAACGGGCATGTGAAGCAGTGTTGGTGCCAACATCAAGGTTTGTACAAAATGTATGAGTAAGCAAATGATATTATGAAGCGAAGGTACAAAAATATGATCTCATTTAGCAATTACCTGTCTGACAAGGTTAACATCTAATAGATCTGTTAATGTAAAATTAAAGTGACACTGGTTTCTTTAAATTATTTATCACCGCTTGACCTGAGCTGTTTCAACACTTGTAGCCAGTTGAGATTTCCAATAAACCAATTTTTCATTGTACAGCAAGTCCCAGGTGTCTCCCTTGTCACAAGGATAAAAATTGTTAAATTAATAAACACATGCTAACTTCAGTCATCTCTCTGGGATTAATTTCTTCCAAGGCTTCTAGTATAAACCTCCATTATTTTTGTCAGATTAAATTTTAGTATGTGCTCTTACTGAACCTTCTATTTCAATGGCACACTGAGTGCTGTATTCTTCCTTTTAAAGCAATTTATGCATTACACTGTCACCAGCCCATCTTCTTGTAAAGTTGCAATTCATTATGAGGCTTCTTAGTTTTCACTTCTCCTGCTTGCCATTCTTTCTCTGGATGTAATAACTTCATTAAACCTATGACTGCCTTTCATTTCCTTTAGCCAGGACACAGACAACATAGAAGCAGTCAATGTCTCATATGTGCCAGTCCATAAGCAGTGGCTTCTGCAAGTCATTCCTTACACATTGCTGCGTGTTTTCCTTATGAGAGAAAGGATCAGCTATATTCTGCTTTGAAAAGTCATCATTCCACCTGTGTAAGACACTGACCTAGGACAACTGGAGCATCTTAAAACACTTCCAGCTTTCTACTATTTTTTCTTTTTGTTTAAAACCATGTAACTGCTCACAGAACTCTTACAATATTGATTTTTTTTTTTTAAGTTACAGTTGTCGGGAAGATAGTTTCCTGAAAAAGGAACATTTCTGAAAACTTTGAGCTCGATATTTTAGATCAATGCCAAGCCTAGGTGTTTATAGGTAGATCTCCTTTCTACCACATAAACTTGGTCATCTTTTGGTCTTGCACCATTGCAGCCACCACATTGTCTATTGTGGTGACCTTGAATCATTCCTGGGCTTTGCAACGTAGACATCTAGCAGAGTAAAGAATGAGAAAATGCTCTAACCATGTTTGGGCATATGCCAACCATCACTCTCCCAGACAACTCCATAGTTTGGGAGTCCAGCCATTCCAGAAACCATTTTCCAATCCAGTCACCAAGATTACAGCTTCAATGTAGGTTGGACCACGTCATGCTATTTGGCCTCAGTAACCAAGAAAGTTCCTGAATGTGTTTAATTTACTAATGTAGACAACAGCACTGAGCATTTGCAAACTTTAATTTAAGGAAGGAAGATTTGTGTTCTCTCTTGCCTTTTGTACTGTGGCATAGCCAACGTACCTTACAAAACTCAGGTCAAAGTTACAATATGTTAACCAGCAAAGAAGATCTCTGGCACGTAGGACCACAAAGGGGGCTCACTGGAGTCCACTGCCTAGAGAATGGGGTGGCACTAGGGACAAGCAATGGCCAGCCTTGCTGGTAGCCAGCAATAGTCAGAACCGCAGCAAGGAGGATGCGAGGCATGACCAGTGGCTGCAAGTTAGCAAAGAGCCCGTGGCTGCTGTTGCCATTGAAAAGATGTATGCAGCTTTACAATATGGCCAGGCAGAGTTGGTGAGTGGGAAGATACTTCGAGTGGAGTTACAAATACTCCAGTTATTGCAGGCTGCAATATCAAATGACCAGCAGCAAATGCTGTTCCTGCACCAAAGGGAGAAGGCAAAGAGTATGAAACACACAGTAGTTTATTGTAATCCCAAAGAAACTCAGTCACTGTCAGTCATGGGAAGGATGCTACTGCATTTGCATATGGTCTTTTGTTTTTCAGTAGAGAACTGTCTAACAGCATGCAATAAATGCGCTTGTTTAAAGATTAAGGTGTCCAAGTCAACGCCCAAGCCTCTTCTGAATCTGCTACATGTTTCCTTCTGCCTAGCAAAACCTAATATATACCCCTATTGGTATTCCTCCCGAGACCCCAAAACCTCTCCTATAGTAACATATAGGAGCTGCAAGACTGTGTAACACTGCCACCTGGTGATACGCATCATAGCAGTATTTTCTTCCTTCTACCACTGCATAAAACCCTTCCGCTCCCTATCAGGTGACCTTAATCTGCAAGTCCCTATCAAACATAATTTATCCCACCAGCAGTTTATCTTGAGCACCTCTGCTCGTGTCTAGAAGCCAAATTACTAAGGTTTTCAAAGTCTTTCAGACCGTATCTTGTTTTTTCCTTCAGGATTGACTTTTAGATGTGCTATGGAATAGACACAGTCTGACTTGACCCAAATCCCCATCACAACTTTGTATGAAGTCTAGAAACTTTAGTGTCTGCTGAGAAATAAACCTGAATTAATATTATAAATTATCCACTAGGCCTCCCCTCCCTCCTTTTTCTGTTCATCTTTTCAGCCTTTGGAATGTGATGTTTAAAAAAAAAAAACAAAACCAAAAAAGCAAAATAAACCCAAAAAGCCTCAATAGCAACAACAAAAAATTCTTCCAAGAAGTTTCTCTCTCCAAGATGGAAAAAATTATTTCTGTAGTATTTGATCACAGAGTCTTTCATCTCTTTCATCTGATCTCTGTGGGATACAGATGGAAAATGGAGAAAAGCGTTGCAAATGGTAGGTCAGGCTCAACTTCCAGCACCCCTATCTGGCTTTCACAGCTGTCCGCAAATCTGAACCTTTCTTTTATAACTGACCTCCAACTCCTTACTGAAAATCACAGGAAGTTCAGAACCGTTATCGCTTTCTGGGTTGCCACTATTTCTTACTAGGCCTTTCTTGGATTCATTTCAGCAAGCCGACCTGGATACTTTGAAGTTTGAATTCAAGAACCACACTTTTTTATGTGCTGCTACAGGAGTTTTTAGAACAGTTCAGCCCCTTCTGAGAAGGACTTCAACTCTTGTCTGGGGATTTTTCTTAACTCTTTCTTATTCATCTGTCATTCTATAAGCACCTAAAGGCATGTAATCAGTGATTCTTCCCTAACATAATGCCATACAAAGATTTAATGTTGTCTTTTTGTTTACTTGTAAAATGTATAAATAGTAACATTTATTCTCTACGTTATACCTCCAAGATCAGTGAAATACTGATCCTGTCACCAGTTCAGCTGGACTTCTGGAAAATGCTGAGAGGAATTCAAGTTTAATTATGAAGGGATGCAAGTTATTTCACAGCTGGGGCCGCAGTGGAATTACCCTTATTACCTCAAATCTGGCTGACCTAGAAAAGTTACAGTGCAGAAGTTACTAGTACTGTAGATGATGGGTTAGATATTCATACTCAGTTTGAAGTCTTGGTTTGAGACTTCTGCCTCCGGCACTAATTTGTCTTATGATCTTGGATTAAAGTATGCTAGGAAACCGTAATTACTGTAAGAACTGGGAATTTTAACCTATAACAGCAAATTGCAGCAGCATATGTCAAGATATGAATAGTTCCCCTAACCCTCGGCTGAAGGAAGGATCTGTTGGCCTTGCTGTCTGTCTGTGACAGACCAATGACCAGGTAAGAAAAATGAGAGGGAAGAAAAATTGTTCAACACCGTGACAGGTTTGAGATGAATAAACTGTAAATTCAGAGAATTGAGGTGAAGATTGCTTGAGTGTTTGTTCAGATTAAGAATCAGCAAAAAATGAGGGAATAATTCTCCGGTTGGCAGAAAAGGAGATCAACATACAGGTTGGTTAAAGCAGCTTGTTTGGACAAGGGATCTAAGGGCACCTGAAGTTGAAGTGGTTTAGTGAGGAAAAGCATGCACCTACAACTACCAACATTGTACATCATTTTGTGGCAAAAGCTGAAACAGAGTAAGAATTGCGCTGGTAAGAGAAGACAGAAGTAGCCCACAGCAGTGTAGTCACATTGTAGCCTCCAGGCCACTGATGGTGAGTGAAAGATCAGAATTTGTTCTGTCAAACAATTAGCAGTCCTGCACACTCATCCATGGCTATGTGCAAGCATAACTGGGAATTAACAGCCATTACAATATTTTTAATTGAGGTTTATGATTATAACATAAAAATACATATGTTGTAAAGCCTTTTTATTTAAATACAGATGTTTTTAACATAATTATCATCCCCTCTCCCAACTGCTAAGAAATAGTAGGATATGAGTTGTTTAAACAGCTGCACTGTGTGTTACTCTTCTCCAGCCTAAACTCTGAACGGATGCCTTTGTATTCCAATTCTGGTCTATACAGGTGCAAATGGGCACCCTGGACCTGGGTCACGCTGGTAAGGTCAATGGAAAGTAGGACCAAAACTGAGACCAAGACCAGATTTTTGGAGCTGACTTCCTAGCTTGACAATTTATATTACATCCAACTATTACAAAAGCCCTGGCCCACGTCAGGCATTCAAATACCAAACTCTGAGCTTGTGGTTTGCTCTCATCTCTGCATTATTTTATAATTGCATTCCTTTAATAAATTGTTTGATAACCCCAAGTTTATAGCAAAAATGTGGAGAAAATGGGAGCCTTTTGGAAGGACTTTGAGAAAGACTCTTTTGGAAAAAGGGGCCTCTAGCAGGCAGGATCTCATTTTTCATTCTTTAGTATCATAGAGTAGACCTACCATTTAATCTTAATCCTTTCAGAAGGCCTAAATCTATCAGCCTAATATAGTAAATTGTTTATGATAACTGTCAGAGTTATCAAAGTTATAGTATGAACAGCAGTTTAACGAATATGAATAACCAGTACAGGCAGCTTATTTCTGATTTAATTTAATCTAGAAAGTCATAATCAAAGAATAATGGAAAACTGAAATAAGGCCAATGTTTCCAGTCAGAAACCTAGCTTTATCTTCCTTCTGTAATTTTCCTTTAGTTTAAGGTGAGATATTAGTTATATGTGATTATCATGTGCATAATCTTAGAAGTTAGCCAAATATTTCCCTAGATGCATGACCACTTTATTTTAGTGATGAAGACATTCAAAAGAGTATGCACCAAGATAGCATGCATCTAGCATTAATCCCGTTGCCTTTTTTTCTTTCTGCATCTTCAGTGTCCCATGCCTGGAACTGCACATCACTGCTCCAGCAGCACTAGGGAGGGGTGAAAAAGCCTGCACAGCACATCCCACTGGCTCTTACCTCACTACTGTGGTAAGCTTGCACAGCTGCGAATCCCTCTACCAACGGAAGGATACAGGAGATACCATTAGCAGAAGCTAGCACATTAGGGGTTAAACAATTTGCATTTCGTTAATAACACTTCATTTTTGCCTTCAAAGTTTATCTACATTAAAATATTCTAAATGTAGTGTGTTTCTGTAAGTCTAATTATATGCGGTATGTGAAAACATATTTGATAATCACATTTCTAATTATGTGCAATCACTTCAATACACAGGTGCAAAGCTTCAGAAATATGCATATTTGAATCTCTTCATATATAGATATGAAGCACAACTTTGCAGTTACTTTAGTGTTCAGTGCCTTGTTATTTCTCTGGGACTGTACTTCCTTGGATTTTTGAGTGGCTAGTGCCATTGGAACCAAAGAAATGTGCTAGGCTACTACAAATTTAGGATTGAATTTATAAGTGTATGTTCCAGTGCTAAAACCCCTGTAATCCCTGACTTTTCCACAGTTTATGAACATTTTAAAGTAGACATTTTATAACTTATTGACAGATACATCATGCTGACTTCAAAGATATGGGAATCATAATTTTTAATTTTCTTCTCGGAGCTTTAATTCTCACAATATTCCTTTAGCATATATTTGCATGGAGTATCATATATATGTGCATGTGAATGTGTCTTTTCCAGTTTGGATTAAACTTAAGGGACCTTCTTAATGGTTTAATAATAGAAGGTAATAAAAGACTGGAGCAATAAATCCATTTTCATTGTATGTGTAATAGCTTGTGGCTGTCCTTTTTGCCTCTCTTTCATTTATGTGTAACTGTTACTTTTTACATTGATTTTTAAAGCTGTCTTCACAATGGATTGTAATTATCTTTGTGTATAAATCATAAAAATTGAAAATTTTATATACTCAGATTAACTGGAAAGGATATAACATATTAATTTGCATCATTCAAAAGTAATACTTCTATGTTCTCTCTAAAGATATTCAGCACGAACTATTGGAAGGAATAGCTTTAGATGACTTGTCCGTAAGTATTCTTTTTCACAAGTGAGCTGTAATGAGCCCTGACAGGCAAGAAACCTAGCTACTTGCTACTAACATTACCAAAATGATAGACTGATGAGAAGGGACATAGCAAAATCTGAAAAGCAGCATTGAAATTTGTTCCACTGGAATGAAATCCATTGTATTTCACACAATAAAGCAGCCTGGCTTGCTTGTTCTGTTTCGCTTTAGCTACACAAAGCTTTAATTAAAACAAATTACACTTAAAAGTCACAGAATAGTTTAGGTTGGAAAAGCATGCTGGAGGTCATCTTGTTCTACTTGTGCATAAAGCAGGAGCAGCTTCAAAGTTACCTCAGGTTGCTCAGCGCTTTGTTCAGTCAAGGGTCACAGCCGCACAAAAGACAGGGTGTAATCCTAAGCATCACCACTCTGAAATTAGAATCTGGAAATTAGAACAACATAATGCAGAGGTGAACACCCTTTTAAAATGCACATTTTTCTTTCCCGCATTAGAGGTGTGCTAGCAAGATGTTCAGTAAGAAGTGAGGGATACCCTTCCCAAAGACAAAAGATTTCTCCTGCCAGCTGCTCAGCCACACACAGCCTGCAAGCTAGCTGGTCCTGGTGCTTGGCTTCTGCTCTGGCCCAAACACTGCTCTATGCACAGCCAGGAACCGGGAGTTACTGCAGAAGTTACCTCTTCAGGAGCACGTGCCTCCTCGCTCCTGACAAGTCTGTAATTCAGGCTGAGCCAGGAGCTGCTGCAAACATACCTGCTTCCCAGCATATGCCTTCACTGGAGGATGCTGGACAGTGTGGTCTGTACATAAAGCTGCACCGGTGAAAACACAATTGCAGTTCTGAACCAGTTTAAAAAGGATAGAAGAGTTTCTTCAAAGGAAAACTGCACTTGGCTTTAAGTAGACAGTGTGTCGTGATTCTTCAGCCCTCACTCCTCTCAAAGGTGACTTGGCTGAGTGCCGATTCAGGACTCACTGGCTAATTTTCCAACTTATCTTATGTTTTCTAAGGTATCCTGGAAGGGATTCAGAACTCGGCTCACTGATCTGACTAAAAAGGAAAAATCACTGGTATACTTTGTTGTACAGGTATTTTATCTTTACATTCTCCACCTGGTATGTAGCAATAGGACCTTTTAAATCACACACAATAGGCCTACAAGTCAAATCCTACTCCTCTGTTCTGGGAAATACTGTATTTTCTCAGTGAATGCACTGAGAAAAAATGTCTTTTTTGATGCTGCCATTGCACTATGTGGCCAGAACTGTCCTGTGGCACTTCATTGCACATATAAGCTTATGAATTAATATAAAAATACTCAATTTAGGACTTTTTATTTATAAATATTCTATCTACTGAAGTTATAATCTCCCAAACATTTTCATGTGACAAACCATGTCTAAAATACAGGTATGTGGCTATTATTTCAACCATTAACAATGATGATTTAATAGTCTTATTGTACACTTTAGACTAATTTTTGTATCACCTCTGTGTCACCTGTGTTCCTTTCACTGAGTAAGTAAACAGATTCACAAGTT
>NW_009259578.1:808404-812423 GCF_000687185.1 Egretta garzetta
AGAACCTCACAGGGTTCTGCAAGTAAGAGAATAATTATAAGAGTACGCCAGTTAACAACTGGGGTTGTCAGCATCAGAAGTGCCAACTCATGTTACAGGATGAGCTTGATCCAGTAACCTAAGATTTAGCACAGTCAGACTCAGAAGAACCTGCTATGTTAAAGATAAGTCCTGTTTTTATTCAACGGTACAGTTGCTCAGATTTGGCATGGTAGGAGCCAGTACAGTTCAGAAATCAATACAACCACCCTGTCCTGTTGGCACAACAGAGCAGTGGCATTGCTTATGAACTTGAGCTGCTGTATCCAAATGGAGCTGCAGTCCCCATTACAGCCACATTTTACTGTCCTCTACTATGCAATAAAGAGATTCATAGGGAAGTTGTTGATCTGGCCTGAGAGGTATATTCTCTACATGTCGGAGGTGGGTAATTTTAAATAAGAAGCTGTAACATCTATGTTTATTTTACAAAGCAAAATGTTGCTTCAGTTTCTTTTTTAACAAAAGCTGGAAAGAGCAGCATACTGAAAGAGAGCCATTTACTGTCACTGCAGCTGCATGTGTAGGCATAGCAAAGCTGCATAAATTCCGATTGCTAGAAAGTTGCCACTGAGCAGCTTCTGTGAGCTGTTGAAACCAGGTTTATGTTACTTCTGCATCAATTTTTCTTCAATTGCTTGTCCCTGTAAATCAAAATGAAGAGCTAACAGACTATAAAATATATTTTGCATTTTTTATTACATAATACCACTATATTGAGATATGCTAATGAAATAACCCAGGTTGGTCTTTATTTTCAAAGGAATGGACGAAGAGCATCCTTAATCTCTTCAGGGAAACACCTCAACTGCCTGACATAAGAGTGACATTGACAGGTTCTGAAGAGATTGGTCTGCAATCTCGCAGCAAGATAAAAAGATGCCAGAAGTTACTGCTCAGGAGGCTGTCAATTAATAACCAGCTAACAGGTACATCTTTTGACTAGTGTTTGACATTTACATTGCCTCCAAGTTAGGGAGAAAGGGAGCCTTTCAGCTCAAAAATTGTTTTCAATCCCTTAAAAAAGAAAGTTTTCTTTTCAGCTGACTGAAGACGCTGATGAAGCTCAACTTATTTGCACTTATTGCTACTGTTTCTATTAAATAGACATAGCTCACTATGACTTATAAAACATTTGCATCTTACTGAGAAGTCTTCATTAATCACTTCCTGTATTCACACTGAAAGAGCTATGATAATCAATTCTTATTTGCACAGCTGTGATATGAATAATTTTTAAATTCTGCTGTAAAACAGTTTCAGAGAACTAAGGGGTTTTCTCACATATATATGGAATGTACGTACAAGAATGGCCAAGTGTTACTTGGAATACTTAATTACATAAAATTCTGCAGTAGAAATGAAGATTAAGTCTGCTTTCCGTCTTCTAAGTTTGCACACTGCTTAGAAGATTAAAATCTGCCTTTGTCCAAATATAAAGAAATAGATTTTTGAGAAGCGTGTATTGGCTTTTTGTGACTAGAATGTACCAAAGCAAAGGAAAGATGGATAAGTATGCAAAAGCTTTTATAAGGAAGGTAACGTATTTCTTTCTGAGGAGCAACCAGAACTGCATCTTAAGCAATGGATCCCGTTGCCAAGAGAGGTCGTGCCGGTGCGCACCTTGGATTTTTTCAAGACTTGACTCAACCACAGAGCTGACCCTGCTCTGAGCAGGAGGCTGGACTACAGACCTCCTGAGGCCCCTTCCAACTTCATTTAGCCTAAATTTTAAGCACCCAATAAAAGAGTAATCCCAAATGGGAGAGAAAGAGATGTGTCATGGAGATCTCTGAATTTAAGCAGGAAAAATAAAAACTGGACAAACTATTTTCTGTAGTTCACCACAGATTAATTATCTGACCTTTGATGCAGAGCTACTACTTTATCTTGCCACTGAATTCAAAGCTAGTTGTATTTCTACAATCAGTGGCAACAAACTTTTATTTATCTTTTTGTATGGCAAATCATAAATTGTCACAGCCTAAGATGAAACAAGTACAAGCTATAAAGAATTCACATTTAAGCAACAATACCAGCCTCTTCAATATCAACCATGATGTAATACAGCAACTTTATACAGAAAAGCAATTGATAGATTAGGGCAAGGTAGATGCATCCATCATCCCAAATACATAGTATCGCATGGAGTTATGAAAAATGCATGGTAAATGTATATACATGGGAACATGCTTAGTAAATTTCAGTTTTGGCTGAAGAAACAGCAAAAAGCAACTCATTAGTAACTCCTTTAACCATAAAAGCATTGTTGGGTTTGTTTGTTGGGTTGGGGTTTTTTTGTAGATGTTCAATATAAAATAGCTATAGCCTATTCGGTGCGTAACAGTTCTACTAATTCCATCAAATGCATTTTGAACTTTGCTAGGGAGTTGTGGAAGCATCTTTTCTCTGTTCGTGGAATGTGTTTTTACTTTCTATGGATGTGAGAGTTTGGCCACATACATAGGTTATTAGCACAGAAGAGCAAGGAGCCCAAACTTACTTACCCATACACTACTCTGACCACGTCATCCCTGTTAGCAGCAGCAGCTTCTGAATTGTCAATGTAAAAGAAAAAAGCTGCTCAGTGTATCACAGTCTTTCTCCATACAAAAGATGTTGAATTTTGTTATTTCTAATGGCCTTACACATGAACCAGTAGAAATACTCCTGTGCTTTTAGTTATTTCTATGGAGGTATATGAAAGACTTTACTACCTGTCTTATGTAAGGTTACTTAAATCAACTGATTTGAAGATGGCATACTGATGTGTCACAGTGGTACCTGAAAATTTTCTGAGGTCTTGTAACAGCACAAATTTGTAGGAATAAGTCTGAAAAGATCTAACACAACAGCCCCTGACTGAATTTACGTATCAGTGACCCTCAGCAGCATGTAAGTACAGTCATTTTGTTTGGGCAAAGTTTCTGTACCATAGTTTGAAAACACCTGGTGAACAGATTCCTTTTGTTTGTGCATATGATGTTACACTGACCAGTCCTGAGCACTAACAAACCAAAGTATACTATCCGTAGCCTGCTCCCTGGACTAAGGTCCTAACTGTCTCCTGCCATCCACGCAGCCTCTCTAAATAGTCAGGAGGTGACTGTTAGCAGAATAAATTAAGGTTCATGCAGGAGTGAGACATTCCAAGTTTCAGCTTCAAGTTCCATGTTTTCCTTGGAAAGGACCATACCCTCTATTTTTAATACAGCTGGAGGTTTCTTCCTCCAATAAACAGCTACTTGGGGCTGCTCTGTATTCACATCCCACAACACTGCTTCAGAAGCATCTGCACCAGCCCTTTAGCTTTGCTACACAGCTGGGAAAAGACTAAAGGGAGAGAGTGCAGTTTTGCTGAGGAAATGGAATTAACTACTGAGATTTCAAAAACAGATAAAAAGAAATTGCACATCATAAGCCTGAACATCTTAAGTTTGAGGATAGGCAGGGCTCAAACAACTGTTATCTTAGTTTTTCCAGAAATACTCATGTCTATGGAGGAAAAAGTTACGTTGGCAGCAGACAGAACACGCCTCAAAATAGAAATTGGTTTGGAAAACTTTCACTTGGTGGTGGTGGGGGAATAATTCCCTCTTCCCGTGCCAAGTATATATATAAACATGCATATGTATTCTGTATGAAGCTACTCACACTTATTACTAAGTCCCTAGCTACTATTTTGAGCCGAACAACCATTTAGGACCAGGCACAAGCCGAGGCACTGGGAGGTTTGGGGAGCGTCAGGGAAGGCGGCTGCTGTCCCGGGCCCGGGATACCACGGCCCTGTCTCTCCTCAGCTGCGAGCAGCCACCGCCGCTGCCACCGACAGCGCCCGCCGAACGGAGCGCACCGCTCGCAGGCCACGGCAGAGCCCCGCACGGGAAACCCGGAGGCACCCCACGCAGCACCCACACTTATAAAACCCAAATATTTAAAAAAAAAAACAAAAACAAACAAACCAAAAAACCCAAACGGGA
>NW_009259578.1:813019-864634 GCF_000687185.1 Egretta garzetta
TTCCTCTCTCGGCCGTGGGGGCTGGGGGGGCAGGTGGGCTGTCAGAGAGGGATGGCTGCCTGTCTCTCCTCTTCCTCTGTCGGAGGGTGTGTTAAAGTACTCCTTCGGTGTAGGGCCTAACTGTTTCCCCTCTCCGTAAAGCGCAACGGATGGTGCTGACAGGCTTTCCCACATTTTAAGTGTGCTGTTTAAGTTGCTTTGTATTTAACTTACTCAGATGTTTTGCAGTTTAGGTTGAGGAGATGTGACGGGCCAATCTCCGCAATCCCTCCTTTCCACTGACTAACAGAAATCTCTTCGTCTCACTCCAATTAGTTTACTTTCAGTCATGAATTAAATAATTATGCATAAGGGTATCAGTGAAGATGTGAAGCTGTAGTAGTAAGACACATTTGTTTTTAAAAAGGTATTCTTAATTTATAATCCTAATTTCAAAATGGGAAGTGAAAATGTGTTCCAGTATTATGTGCCTTGTGGCTCCCCTGCCAGTTTGGTTTAAAATCTAGGGGGGTTGTTTTGATTTTGAACTTATTTGCTGCTGTTTGGAGAACTCCCATAAAAGGGAGAATTGCAAGCTTCTGTAATCAAAGGAGTGGCAAACTTGCAAATTAAAGATTAGAAAACAATACACTCACGCTAGCAAGTAGATCCTTTTGGCAGACATAAGGTGTGTGGAGGGAAGCAGCTGATGTTCCCTTAATAAAAAACACAAAACTAAAAAGTGTTACCAGTGAATAGAAGAATGGTATTTGGAATAAAGCAAACCTTACCGTTTATGCTTTGTAAGGATTAACCCATCTTTGAAAGTGTTCCAGAGAATGGGGAAGCCCTCTGCATAGCAGAGTAGACATTGTCATTGATAAAAGCCTGTAATTTAATTAAAAACTATAACCTGACAAAGTGTGTGTTCTTGTTTGTATATTTAGCCACTATTTAAATAGTTTGTGTGCTGAATTGATTTTATTTATAATCATATATTGGAATACCTGTGGAAAAAATAAAGTGAAAAATTGTGTTTTATTTCTGTATCAGAGAATAGTCTGCTTGCTTTACAGCTCTGATAGTTGAGTTCAGATTGGTAGTATTTTGTTCAAAATTTCTTTTAACCAAAATATAACACTGTTAAGTGTGTTATGCTACAGAGATGTTAGGTGGTCATTGAATACCTAACAGTTGGATGGTGCTGGGTATTTGTTATTTTAAACAACTGAAGATTTTTACTGTGGTACATCTTTGGACAAAGTCAACCTATGGACAATTAATTTTTATTTTTAAACAGTGAATTTATTGCAGAAGATGGTAATGAGAAGTTTTGGCAGTTCTTGGAAACTGTACGAGAATTAACAGTTTATAAGCAAGGAGGTGAGTTAAACAGCATGCTAGTTTTAACATATTGTCTTGTACTGTATTTAACTTTTAAACATCAAGCTAACACGTTAACTAGTTCCAGTCAGGTAAAGCCTAACTCTTCCACTGTTGCTTGCTAGGTAGTTTTCTTTCAGAAATTTGTAGCATATTTTCCCCTGGGAGCTCAGCCTGTAGAGGAGCTCTAAAAGCAAGGAAGACGAGATGGACTGACTTGTTGTTACAATATGGAACAGATTAAAGATACCTGCTGCCTTATGTGACTTGGCAAGAGTTTACAGAATATTCAGACTTCGTGTTTTGTGTAAGGTGGATATTTGTAGGGGAGAGAATCCCACAAAAAACTAAAATGAGAAGGCTAGCTAAAGGAAAAAAAAAGAAAAGGATGACCGAAAAAGGCTTAATACTTTTAGATGGCAATACTGGTGTTTGAGAACAAATGTTTATCGCTGTCAAAATAGGATTAAAAAAACCTTGCATGATTAGACACAAGAATATTAAGTTGTTAGAAGTCTGGAGAGAACAAAGCATAAAATCCAGCAAATTAAGCATAAAATCCAGCAAATTAAGCATGAAAGTGGGTCACCCCAGAAGATACCTTGGAGAGCAGTTTACTAGAAATGGCCATGGTGATGAAAAATTTGGAAACCTACCAGGCTCATAAGTTGGCCAATATTGGACCTGCTTGGTAGGTCAGTAGATGAACAAGGTGAAAAAAAGCTTCCAAACAAGGTAAGGCTGTTTCGATTTGCTCTTTACTTCAGAATAGTACAGTTCTTTAGGCAGGAGTATGAGGACCTGATGCTACCACTAGAAGAGACTTCAGGTAAATTGAATGTTGCATTAGTAGTCAAAAGGTAACTGATTGTAGAGAGGTCATGCAGGAAATGGCAGAGACATGACAGAAATGAATCCTTGTTATGTGAAAAATGCTGTGTACGGGAGGGAGAACTTAAGAAACAAGATGCTTCAACAATTGTGACTGGCTGAATGCAAGTCAAAAAGAGATCATGGTGTCCATGTGGATAGGTCAGTGAGAATGCTATTTGAGCGCTCAGCAATGCCCAAAGCAGCTGCTAAACTTAATAAATTGCTAGGAAAGGAACAGGGACCTCCATGGTAAACAATGTTTTGCTGCTTGTGATTCCATGATATGCTTCCGTGTTGTGTAAAGTGTGGTGTTCTACTTTGCTGTCTCCCCGTGTTTTCCTCTTCATTTCTTTAGAAAAGATGTAGTAGAAGCAGAAGATGTACAAAGAACTGTGATTATAGTTGTAGGATGTCAACTGGAGAGGTGAAAAAAACCAAACCAAAATTACTGCAAGCTGATGAAAACTCAGGATGGTCTGAGGTCAGAAGTATAAACAAAACCAGAGAGAATTGCTAAGCACATTAGGCCTGGGTAGTGAATGCTGCGCAGAGCCATTCTGTTTAAGGGGATGAGGACATGGAAAATGGAAGTAGGTGCAAAATTCGACCTGTGGTCAGTTGCTAGTAGTGTTTGTTGAGGCAAGTACTGTTGATAAATACTGTTTAAGGTCTGTGTTGATGCATAGGACAGTGCCATGGGTTACATTCTCCACAAGGTTGTGGATGACGCAAAACTGGGAGGAGAAGTTGAGAAGCTGGAGAGTAGGGCTGCCATTAGAGGGGCCTTAGCAGGCTGGAGAGATGGACCAACAGAAACATTGGGAAGTTCAGCAAAGGTGCTTTACAGATTCCCACATGTGGGCTGGAAGAACGTCGGCAACAGTGCAACCTGGGCATTGACTGAATAGAAAGTGGTTTTTGAGAAACTGACCTAAGAATTCTTGTCAACAGTAAGTTGCATTGAATTCTTATGCCTGTGAACACCAATTGTATGCTGGGCTGCATTAGTAAGAGTGCAGCTAGCAGGTCAAGAAAAGTGATTATTCCACTGTATGTGACACTTGCAAGACTACCTCTGGAGCACTGCACCCAGTTTGGGGCTCCCCGTTACAAGAAAGATGTGGACATACTGGAGCAAGTATAGGAGAGGATCACGACAGTGGCTGGGGAACTGGAGCAGATTTCTGAGTAAAGGCTGAGACAATCGGATTTTACTCAACCTGAATAAGAGAAGGGTAAGGAGAAACCTTGTATCCTCAACTTCCTAATAGAAAGGTATGGAGAAGATGGAGCCACGCCCTTCATGAAGGTGCACAGTAATATGACAAAAAGCAATGGGCACAAGTTGAAACACAGAAATTTTGGTTAGATACTAGGGAAATGTTTTTGCTGTGGGGTTAGGTATACACTGAAGCAGGCTGCCCTGCAAGGCTGTGGAATCTCTGTTCTTGGATGTACTCAAAACTGCTGCATGAGGCCCTGAGCAGCCTAATCTAGCATTGAAATTGGATGTCCTCTAGAAGTTTGGATGAGGTGACCTCTAGAAATCACTTTTGACTTTAATTACCTTTTTTTTTTATTTTTCAAATCCTAAGTGGTTTAGATGCAGCTGATCTTGCCTTGAGACAAGGCTGATGTATTAGGTGATGTGTCAGGGTTTTTTGTCAGCCATCTCTTGTCTGCTTGCTTGGATCGACTTTCCAGGGAATTTGAAGTTATAGAGACACTATTAGTGGCACAGATGTCTGTTGAAATTTGCTGTTAGCTGCGTAGTTTACCTCTTTCACCTGGATAAACTCTGTGTGATTGACAATAAATACATTACCAGTACAACGATCTGCATGGTCTATCTTGCCAATAAAGTATTAGATGCTTGTAGTGGGGAACCTTGAGAATGTGCTAAAAGATTACTTAAATTAAGCAATTGATATGTATGTTTATTTATCATTATGGCCAACGAACTCCTATGTTTATAATGCAGGAAAATTTAAAGTTTTGGCATCAAGTGGTTTTCCTAAAAGTCAATTCATAGTTGGGGTAGTATTATACAAGCAAACCAATGCTCTTCATGAACAGAATGAGAAGGAAAGATTCAGTTGTAGAGGAGAAGAAAGTGGTTATTTAAGGACAAAATCACATCAATATGGATTCTTCCAATTTAACAGTGTCTTACTGAAGTCAACATGCTAAGTGTGAAATAGAATTATTATGAGCATTGTATGTATCCAGCAATAGTTAAGCCACTTTCAGCGGGGAAGTCAGCATTAGACATGTACAATAAAATGGTCAGCTAGTAATGAATACTGATACTGAAATACTGGAGAGGCATAGTTGCTGAGGTGTGTAGTAGTACACCTCTGAGGAGAAGTTGGTTCTCTGGATGGTGTGGAATGGGTTCTGTCTTAGGTGTCGAGACATATTGACGTAGAGGGATGTTCATGATTCATTAAAGCTAAGCAACAATAACAATTTGCACAAATTAAAAGTTCTGGCTTAAAAAGGATTGGTTGGGGTGATTGACTCTTCAGTTATCCTCTGGAAGTTATCAAGAGTGGATAGGATGGATAACTGGGAAGTAAAAGCATTGTTTTTAAATAGAAATGTTTTCACAGAAGGTAAAGAATTACTAGATTTGAAGCTGAAAAACTGGGTTTATAGGAGAATTAGATGATAGATTTGTATCCCAACCTACTGCTGAGTATTTCAGAAGAGTTGTGAAGTATTAAAGCTGAAAGGCAACTTAAAAAATCAAGTATCTTGGCTTTTTTTTTTTTTCTTTTAAATCATTCCTTGGATTTTCCAATCTGTTGCTTATCAGTTCTCAAAACTTGTTATTTTAAATTTAGAAAAATCAACATTTGTTGTTAAGTTGCTCATTTAAAATATTCAGCTTTAGCAAATTAGGTCTAGTAGTGGTCTGTTTAGCTATGATATAAGTAGCAATTGAATGGATTTGGTAGGAACAGTGCATATGGAATTTGGTAAAGCATTTAGTCTGGTGATGACAGGACAAGGGGTAATGGTTTTAAACTAAACCAGGGTAGGTTTAGACTAGATATAAGGAAGAAATTCTTTACAATGAGGGTGGTGAAACACTGGAACCTATGACTCTATGACTCTATGACTCTATGACTCTATGACTCTATGACTCTATGACTCTATGACTCTATGACTCTATGACTCTATGACTCTATGACTCTATGACTCTATGACTCTATGACTCTATGACTCTATGACTCTATGACTCTATGTATTTGGTTGTTTTAACATTTTCTTTAATATGAACTCAAATCAACTTGGGCATCATTGAGATTATACACTATGAAAACGATCAAAAGTTAATGATGGGATACACTATATTGAATTAGAGTGAGGTCTTCAGGTAGCACGGATGACATTGTGTATGTCTACTTAAGATGCAACATACTTGCCACCAGGCTTGTGGAAGATTTGGAAATGCAGATGATGCTATTTTGGGCTGCATGTGTGTTATAAAGAAATAAAAGCTGCAAAAATTTCATATTAAAAAAAAGCACAGTTAGTTACAAAACACTGAAGATTGCATTTTAAACTTACTGCTGCTTTTGTATCTCAGAAGGTTTATTTAAGAACACAGAGTGAAGGTAAGTAGCCAGTTCCCTACCGACTAATTATAACTTGAGTGTTTACTGTCTTCCCAAGTGGTTCAGTTTATATATTGAATTTTCAGCAGCCTCTTAAATACATACTTAAAAAAAACAACCCACACAAACATATTAATAGGGAAGCTATTTTCTCTTAAAAAATATAACTGTATATTACATATAAACAACAATCATGCAAATTATTTGTTGTAATCTAGAAGAGTATACATTATTCACAAGTAAATTAGATAAGTATTTTTTCACTTATGTATCAACCTTAAAGATTCAAGAGGAATCAGTTTCACAAGCATGGTACTTCTATAGTAATTGTGCAATAAAATAAAATACTCCCTCTCTACTGGCATCTTGCTTGAATGTCATAGGGATCTGACTGGCCAGTGATTGAACTGCTGTTACCTGGGATCTATAATTCCCTAGCTGATTTATAGATACAGATATACACATCTATGTGGTTGGAACAATCCCCATACTCTCATCCTTCAAAATAATGATCCCAGCACCCTGTTCTTGTCTGACAAATTACATCCCTTATGTTTACCCTCCCTGCCTCCCGTGCCTCAGTACTTTGAATTCTCCTGAGGGCCACCAGCATAGATTCAGATTAATTTTGTGCTGGGTGTGCATGGGATCTGAGGAGCTGTGATATAGACCTTTACTTTCCTTTTGTGACCAGCCTGGTTGTCTCCTTTAAATTATTTTTAATCTACCTGTGATGTGAGATACTGCTGTCGATTGTGGATAGTAAATGCTGGTGTTTAAATATGAGTCTGCTTAGCTAGCTGTTCAGTTCTTGTAGTCGATCTAATCAATTTGGCTACAGGAGTTGAGAGAGCTATTTAGGTGACAAATTTAGGCGTCTTTACAGTGAGCTAAATAGCTTTTCAGGTTGTGTTGGCTGCTAGGCTATATCTCTCTTGGCTAGAATGGAAGTTTACAGATACATAGCTCATACACATGCATTCAGATATCTGAAATCTGGAGCTGTATCCTATTAATGTCTCATTTATTTATTTTTAAATCAACTTTGTTAATGAATTTAGTGGGAATATGCTATCATGCAGCATTTTATGACCAGAAACATCTGTTTCTCCATGGTTCCCTGTAACATCCTGAGAAATTTATTATGATTTCTACTCTTTGGCATAGAGTGCAGTGTTAAAATGTGCCTGGAGGGCAAGTAGTTACTAAGTTTCAAGGAACAAATTCTATGTGAAAATAATTTACAAAAACATAGTTCTGTATGTAATAAACTTTAAAAAATGTTTTTGCATTAGGTGGATCACATAGCATCGGATGTGGATTAATTTATCTTGCTGAAGTTTAAAGTACATTTGTAGTCTGAGTGAAGCCAGCAGTGTTAACATAAGTTGAACTAGTAGGAGTGGATGCATGATTTGATACATGTAACCTTGTCAATATGTTTTACAAACACTTTTGAAGGCACGAGAAATTCTTTTTTTTTACTTTACCCACTAAAATCATTATTGTCTTATCTTCCAGAGCAAAAATGTCAGCTGTTTTATATACAGCAAGAAAAGCATAGCTGGAATTTTTAAGCCCAAGAATTTAAAGACTTGTGGTAAAAATATTTTATTGAGGTGGTATCTTTAGAACTGTATATTTAATAACTCTTCATTGTGTTCAATAGAACGTTATTTGGGGCTGAGTGGAGAGGCAGAAATTTCAAATTGAATTTTTGTTTTTGTGGAGATAATTTGAAGAAAATTTGAAAGTACAGTTACTGGAAAGATGTTTCAATCTGGAAGTATTTGCCACTTTCAAATTTTTTACATTCACTGCTTGGAATGTGTGAAGCCAAATTTATCTAATTTGAGTTCTGCCAGGGCTATGTGTAGGTTTAGAAAATATAGAAGAGATGGGTTTTTTGGTCCATTGAATTTAATGTTAGACACTAATGATCATATACAATATATGGGAAGGCAGCTTTCTGGAAATGCAGATCATACTGTTTTGTAATCTTAGACTTATTATTTTTTTCTAGTGAATTACAGCAAACTCAGCCTTTCTAAATAATGACTTCTAAGAAGGAAGAAAAGGCAGAAAGGAGATCCTAGAGGCTTTAAGAACAAAAGAAGGTTAGGGATTGTAAAGAGGAAAGTAAAGAGAATAGGAAGTGCTTAGATATGAAAACTGTATACAGAACTGCTGGAAGCAGTTAATAGATATTTCCATTTCCAAAACTGTGGCCTGCAGGGCTCATGTGGTCTAATCTTTTGCTGGAATCCTAGGCCATGGTGAGGGAATGGATTTTGACTGCTGCAGTCATCATTTGATATGAGTACTTCTGAGTTCTACTGAAGCTGAGGCAGGTAAAATCTAATAGGTTAAATCACGTGAGATGACTTTCACACTGTGTAAAAATTTGGTGCCACTTTGGACCCTTAAAGAGGTTTCCTGCTAGGATGATCATTCCACTTTCACAGCAAGAGCACCTTTTAAAATAAGGTGTTGACCTAAGAACACAGATAAATTCAAGCTTGACAGCTAGAATGGTTGCTCTCCGCAAAGTGCTTTTCCTTTGCTGCAGATTTTCACCTTTATAGAACAATATTTGAATTACACATGAAAAAGATCTTGAATCACTGCAGTTTTCAGGTAGTATATATCAATGTAAGTAAAATACATGCTGACTACAAAGATTTTTTTGGGGGGGGGGTGGTAAATTGGCAGTTCTGGACCGCTTCATGTGTGTTTCGGTTCTTCCTCCTGTGGAAGAGCAACCTCTGGAACAGGGATGGTACACAATGCTTGGTATGGTCACAGCTTCAGTTCTCTGACTCTGTGGCTTGTTTGTGCTCAAGAATATCATATAGTACAATGTATACAGCCTGATTTTAAATTTTGGTGAGCTTTATTCCTTAAACAGATACAGATCTTTTTCACAGCTTGATAAAACTGTTATATTACAACCTCTTTCTAAATAGGCTTCTTTGCCTCTTAGTCCAAGGACAACATGAGAATATTCACTTGAATATGCCTTTAGAAGAAGAAATGAAGGTTAATTATTTTCAACCAATGTTCTTTATTATCACTTCTGTCATTCCCAGACACCATCCACCTTCATTCTTACTTGGAGTCTTAATTTTGGCCTCAAGAAGGCGAGATATGCAGGGCGGGGGAAGCCTCTTCACATCCATTCTCATATTCTTGTTTATCATGTATCTTTAAGGAAGAAATAGGATTTGTGAAAGTAGCCCAAAGAATGTCACCTTTAGAGATTTTAATTTATGTAAGTTGCACGGTTGGAGTGTTCTAAGGCTAAATGTGAGGAAGTAATTTATCAAATAATGCTGGTTGAAAGTATGTAACCTTCCAAATTTGTGTTAAAATGCTAGCATAAGCTTGACAAATAGAAATAAATGAATAAGCTCTATACAAGACTTTCTGTATGGGTCTGCAGAGAGACATTATTGTCTTGAGTGGATTTTTATATTGCTGAAAATGATTTAGAAGTTAACTAGTGCTACAGTGCTCACTTTTGTTGTGTTTATGTTGCATTAGACCTTTAGAATTGGTAGTACAAGAAACAATTATTGGTAGACAATGTTCAAGACTTGAACTGCCAAGCAGAGCTCACATAATATTTGCCTATTATGTACCACAAGTAGATACGCCACCTCATGTATGGCTAAATACTAAAAGTTTGTCTTTTTTTTCTTTTTTTCTTCAACAGATTCGGAGCATTCCTACTATAATTTAATCTTGAAGAAAGCGGGACAATTTTTATCCAATTTGCAAATCAATCTATTGAAGTTTGCACTTTCCATACGGGCATATTCTCCAACTGTTCAGATGTTTCAGCAGGTGACTGTATTATCTGATATATTTGGTACATGACTTTATGTGGTACTTTGGCTGCAGAGTAAAGAATGTTCATTATTACAGTTCGTTAAAATATATGCTGACGTTATTTGGAATTGAACATGATCCATTTGTATTGACAGGAACAAATATTCATGTTTAATTGTATGGATAGCATTCTTTTCAGGGTAGAATTTTTGGAATTGTTCATTTTTAAAACTCGGGTGTGGGGTTTTTTTGCAGTGTTTTAAATAATCCTATGGGAATTCAGACATTCCCAAAGTAGGAAATTTCCTGTGGCTTCAAGTCATTTGTATTTGTTATTTAGTGAATTTCTCATCTCTCTCATTATTTTAGTATTTGAAAAGTTGAAAGATAGAGTAGTCAAATACCTGCTTTGTTAATGAAAAAGTGGGAGGACATAAATTCACTGTGCCTTTAGCCTAAAACTGCTCCTCCTCCTTCTAGCAATGCCATGTTCAAGATAGAAATCCATTTTTCTGAAAGATAATAAGCTGTAATAAAGTTAGGGGTTTTTTTGCAAGTGTTCTCTGGAGGAATATCATAATCTCAGACTCATGTCTTTTCATTTTACCTTTCATGATTCCCACTTTACATGGGAATAGCTGAATAGAGTTTAAAAGAAAAAAAAAAAGGCGGGGGGTGGGAAGGAGAGAGAACCAAAAATTTACATTAATTGTTTGGGATTTATTGGATAGCAGTCAAATCTTTGTACATTAACATGATTGCTGATAGTGGCTAAAATTAAAAATATCTCAAGAGTACAGGCTGTGATTTCAGCTTGTGGAGGAGAGTTCTCAG
This sequence comes from Egretta garzetta, assembly GCF_000687185.1. Lineage (NCBI taxonomy): Eukaryota > Metazoa > Chordata > Aves > Pelecaniformes > Ardeidae > Egretta > Egretta garzetta. The sequence goes on from NW_009259578.1 coordinate 823,543, forward strand.
CGCTGTCTTTACAGAACATAAATGGACTTGCATTTTCTGGAGTTTGACTGCATTTGATAGACTCCATGTCACAAAGATTATAAGGTCTTAATCTTCTAATATTTTCCATTACTTTCTTCACATGTACCCTATTTTGAATGGGCTTAATTAGAAACACAACTCAATGGCAGCTGTTGAGTTATTTTAATCAAAGGGATGTGAGTTTAAGTTGAAGTGCAATCAAAGCATTCTGGTTGAGTATAATTGTTGAAATACTAGATTGCAGCTGATGAACCTCCACCAGAAGGCTGCAGTGCATTTGTGGTTATCCATGAGAAGCACACCTGTAAGACTAATGAAATAAAAAAGCTGCTGAAGAAGGCTACTAAGAGGTAAATGTAATGATCTGTTTTTAAGAGGAAAAATAGATTACTAAAGAGGAGAATGTATTATTGCATATATACTTGTAGTATTTTGAAATTTTATGTTCTACTTACTTGGTAATGCCAAGGCCATAAAACCCTGTTTACTGGATATTTAAAGACATACCTGTTTAAAGCATACGTTATTTTAAAAAGAGTTACTTTTGGGTTTGAAATAGCTCAAACACTTACTGTTACAAGAATTCATCAAATATGAGTCAAAGTAGGGTTTTAATGTAAAATCATAGAGCTTTGTTCCTCTAACCACATGGATTATTTTGTACTTCTTCCCTTTTTCTTGGTAGGGGATAGTCAAGTTTAAGTTAGAAGTACTTTCTATACAAACTTACATTTAATGTGTCTGAGACAGTACTTCTGCTGACAGACCTTTCTACATAGTCAGTGCCACTGTATTTGAGATTTTCTGGATTGTAAGGGCTTGGCACAGGAGTGGAAGAGGAGTCTACCTCAGCTGGAATAACCTTTCCTCACCTTGTGCTAGACTTTGCACCTATTAAGCCTTTCTGCAGGTTTTGTCCTGTGGAAACTAGCATCAGTCCAGAATGAATTTGGGCCATGAAGTAAAATAATGTAGAACCTATCAAAATAACAAATAATAACAAAATAATGAAAGCAAAATGTTTAATCTCTATTAAAAAAATTCATTTGTATTTTTTCAAGACCTGTATGTAGCATTTTTTTGTTTGGTTTTTTCCTGCAATGATCAAGGCCTCCATAATATTAGTGTCCATACCCTCAACAACTTCATGGAGATATGTAGAGCTGAAAGATGATTTAGTTGGGCATATTTCTTGGATTTTGCTTTCTATCAAATACAAATTGGAAAAAAAAAAACCTCCCTGAAAACTTATAAATTTGTCTCTTTGGGCATGGTTCCTTCTGAAAACAAATTGGTGTTCTACATGTGTGTTTTATAATATTTTCTAAGTCCATTGATACATTTACAACCTACTAAATCATTGTCTTCTACTTACTCAATAGCCAAGGTTTTTGCAAAAACACTTCACTGTCTAGTTTGCAATGTCCTGTTTTTAGCTATTATTATATTTTAACACGTGTCTCTTACTTTCTTAACATAAATTATTTGTACTATGTTTTGGCTTTTAAAATGACGTTGAGTTCTTCTGGTCATATGGTAGGGCATCATGAGACCTTAACATTTTATCGCAATACCTGAATATACTCATCTTCTAAAGCATTTAACTGGATTCAACACATTCTCCTTTCTGGAGATACTATCCCCAAATTTACAAGATTCTGGAAAAATAATGATACCAAACATTAATTTTAAGAACTCACAACAAAACCAAAGTTCTTTCTATCAAATTGTTCTTGTGTTTTGGGTAGTTTTATGTGCACCAGTCACGTTACAACATTCAGAGCTGCAGGGACAAAATCTTGATAAATCTCCTGTCCTTCTCCCCACCCCAAAAGTAGCTGAGTTACTCAAATATTTGGAGTTTGTGGAGCTAGACTTTGAGAAAAACATGTTCACCTTCAAGTATTTGTTTCCACTGTTATTTCTAGTTGTACTCTGGGTAGCAGATGCTTTTCACTTGTGCTGGAGATGTTTAGCCTAGGTAATATAAATAGGGCTGTGTTCCTGTTCTCCCTGTTCTATATGGTGAACAAATGATATATGGAACAGTGTGCCATCTCACTCTTGGTTCCTCAAAACCAGTCATTCTTTTTGTATGTGGCTTTTATGAAAAGAGATCTTTTTGTTTTATTGATTCCTATTTTCAACTGTTTCATTTTTCTTTCTTGTCTTCTGTCTGTCATGACTCTTCCCCTTAAGCCAAGCCAACTTAAGTTAGGCTTTCAGTTGTGTCCTAAAGTTCCCCATATTGGATGAGGACAGTAGAAATGTTCTATTTTTAGTCATGATAGTTTCAGATCTCACTGGAAGAGAAAGAAGGGGCTGCAGCATTATTTTGTGCAGATCCGTCAGCTCAACCTGAGATCCAGGAAGTCTCAGGCTCTTTGGTCTCAGGAGAGCCCAAGTAGTCTGCATGTCAAGACCAAGGTTTTGCTTCTTCTAGTCCTTTATGCAGCAGCTACTGTGATTTGATCTGTTGCACTTTGAGCCACATTGAAATAGACTGCATGGCTCTAATTGGAAGTATTTTGTGTGGAGTTGCAATGGGCTGCTCAAGGCCTCTGGACTTTTCAAAGAAAGATCTTCAGTGGTTAAATGGTTAGGATTGGTTATCTTGCTAACTCTCCAAAAAAACAACACTAAGATTTCTGGGGCTATTGCTGCCAAGAGCAGAAGCATTGATGGGAATCACATTTTGCTTAAAAAAAATCAGAACCTTAGAAAGTTGGTCAGTATGCATGTCTGCCCTCTTCTGTCCCTCACATTCCTTCTGCATCCCATCTTGGCAACTATCAAGGCAAGCATGTGGTTACCTGTACTACCCTAGTAACTGGTTAGCAAGTGCTGAACTCCACATCCATTTGTTTTTTTTTTTTAATCTTTTTTTTGTCTGTCCAACTGCTGTTCATTCCCTTTCAGGCAGCTTTCTCATGAGAATCTCTTATGGCAGGAAATAAATTACCTTTTAGCTCTAGGAGCAAGAGAATCAAATACTTCTCACGGCTATTCAGTGTCGAAGAGAAACAGAGAACGGAGGTTTATCCTGGATTTAGAAGGGCCAAACGCTTTGATTCTCCAATCCAATGTCATTATGGTAGCTCTATGCAGTGTTATTTCACTGCAGCACTTCATTTTTTTAGTGAAGCTTGGTCATTATAGTATAAAATGCTTCCTTTGAGACTGTCAGTGATCAAGAAAGTCACAGCAGCACTTTGTACCCACCTTTAGAGATCAGGAGTCATTCTTCTGCTATGCCTAGGTGACGAGTTAAGAAAAGAGAAGCTTCCTTGATTTAGCTTCTCAACTCTCTATAAATTACTTTGGCAGTTCTTGTCTCTCTGGATATGAGAAGGAAGTTCCACAAGTCACATCCCATATGTATGCTTTCACCGGGGCAAATCTGGATCTGTTTTTGAAGAGGGCCTGCTCATTCAGGAGTTGTTTCAGACTCCGTCAATGACACCTGCTTTGTCTGCCTTGTCCTGTGATGACAGTGGGACATCTTCCCTAGTATTTCTGTGACACATGGCTGCAGGCACATGAGTTAATTCTCAAACCAGGCCCCTCCTTTTGTCTCTGCCTTACAAGTGTGGTCTTTGATTGCATACCTACCAAGCTGACATAGGATGTTAATATTAACAACATCCCTGGGTAACCTGATACAAATTTGCCCTGCTTTGAGGGAGGAATTGGAGCAAATGACCTCCAAAGGTCCTTTGCAATATAAATTATTCTGTGGTTTTTATATTGAAGATATTCTTAACCTCTGCATCACAAACTGTGGCATGTAGAGTTCTGCTCACACCTTTTCAGTATGACTTTTCAATAAGCATCTAGTACACGCATTTCTGCAGTGCATGTTGGATTAGAGTTTCTCAATTTGCCTTGGAGAGGTTTAGAGGGAGTTTACTGGTCATTCAAGTGTAACTATGCAAAGGCAACTTTGAAAAAGAAGTGTACTCATCAATAATTAGCACCTTGAGTATATTATTCCATCATATCTTCTGTTACTTTTCCATCTTTCCCAGGTTTTATTCAAAAGATGTTTGCAGTCATCTAAGAAATCATTGCAGGTGTAGAAAGCATAACTTTTATACAGTTGTGGCTTTCAATAAGGAGGGTAGGTAGGCAGTCAAATTTTGCACAATTAGCTAAATTAACAGTTTGGTGTTAAAGCATAACCACAGCCAGCTTCCATGTGTGTTAGTAGCTTTCTCAAACTTCACTGAATATCCTCCTGCTACTCTTGTTACTCACTGATTGCTCTGTACATCTCTAATAGATGTAATGCATCATTTAAATTAAAAGGTTCAAGCTGTAACTGATTGTGGGACAAAATCTCTAAGTGCTGTGCTTTTCATTTGCTCTTTGTGTTGTAATTTGATAAAATACATTAAAATTATTTATAGATGATGATGATTTTTCACTCTTAGACTTTAATTTGAAAATTTGGTGTTCTAAGTTTGTTTGTGAGAAATCGTGATTATTTTAACGTGGCTTGTATACTTTTAGCATATAAGCCCTTACTATTTTTTCAGTTATGAAATAGAAAAACTAGTGCTGTTTTAATTTTTTTCTGAATATATAATGTCACAATTATTTGTTTTTAAAACCAGACCCAGGCCATATCTTTTTAAGGGAGATCATAAATTCCCAACTCTTAAAGAAGACGGCCCAGTGGTTGTTCTTTATGCAGAAATGGGTACGAAAGACTTTGTCAAATTCCACAAGATTTTGTCTGAGAAGGCACAAAAGGAGGAAATTGTTTATGTTCTCCGGCATTATGTTCAGGTATGCACTTCAAATTAACATTGATTCAGTAAACTGTTAGTATTCTGTCTTTATTTTTCTTGCTTTTGGACAAACCACATTTTCTACACTTATTTTTGCATTTGCCTAAATCATGTCCAGTATATATTCTAATTTTAAAACTTCCTAGATTAAATGATTCACTGAATACAAACTTTGAAGCTGGGAAAGCATGATAATGTTGTCTAATCCTGCATGCAAGTACTGTTTGCATCACTGATTGGTCTTGAAATATCTCTTTTTTGGTTACATCTGGGTTTTGTACATTGTACGAAGATCTTGGGTGAATCTTGGTGCAGCAGACTGAACATATTCATAACAATAATTAGAAAAATGAGAGCTAGAGTAGAAAATCACTTATAATTTTATACTCAGTATAATCTCATATGTTGGTTGCAGTACAGCAGCATGGGCTATCAGAGTCAACACCACTGGTGTTTTTCAGCATTTGCATTCAACAGTGTCAATATTTTAAACATGACGTTTCTGAATGCTTTTAACGTATTCTTCCCTCTGAATAAACAACACAAGACAAATGCCAGTACATGGAACTGTATCATCCCCAATTTTGGTTATTGGAAGCTTTTTGTAATTTATATTCAAAGTACAGCTCTTAAATACTGCAGCTAATAAAAGAATAATCTGATGAGGTGAAAGGTTGCTGTGATTTATGTAGACCAGGTGCTTCAGGGAGATGAGATCCATAGTTTGCAGATGACTTTGAGTTGTTGGCTCACAGTAAGGAAACAGGGAATTTGAGGAAACCAGTCTTAAATTCTAAGTTGTTTAGGGGTATAGCTTTTACTGAACTCTGTTCTTCTTTTATGCCATTTTTTTTACAACTGAATACCTACAGTCTTCTTGCTCTGACATGCACCATGGTCCTCCCAAATGCCTGTTGTCTTCCTCCCTGTACTTCCTCTCTCTTCAGACTGCTCTTTTTCCTCCTTCCTCACAATATCCATTTTTATTCTTTGGTTCCCACTGAGGCAGATTCTCCGTCCTTCTTTGCATTAAATGCCAGAAGAGGGAGCATTGAGAGCAGAAGAGGTACAGTCTTTCTGCTGTCATTTTTTTTTTTTTTTGCCAGTATCATTGAGACTGCTTAGGGAGTGCAGTGCTCTCTGCACTAAGATTTGCTTAGAGGACCGACAGAGAACATCCCCAGCCCTGCTGGGTTTTCAGTTGTGGGCTGGAGGATTCTCAGTACTGAATGACGCTTAGAAATTGTAAGCTAAAGCTGAAAGGCTTTCAAGAATTGCTGCTGTGCCTGTGCAAACTGCATTTTGGAAAGAGGACTTTCATACATTTTGGGAAAATCAGGGCACATTTTCAGAAATGATTATGCTCTGAGTAACGACACTATTGAATGTCAACCACTCCAAAGTTAGAAATACTTGTTTTTAATAAGTGTCATCTTGTTTTTAGCAGATATCTCAATACATTTTCTTGATCTTCCTTGTAGATAGTGATTAACTCTTTCATCAAAACTCTTTGAAAGAATCAGCCTGATGCAGAAATAGAGAATTTCCTCCTAACATGCTGAAGTCTGGCAAAATTACAGAGAAATTAACAATAGTTTAAAATGTGAATTGTAAGGCGTCAATAATTTGTATAGGGTGCTACCAGCTCTGCCTGTTCCAGTCCTCCTTCTAATATTATGTGAAGGGACTACAATTTTGACACAGCCTTTCTGTGATCTGCAGGAGATAAATGAAGGCCTTAATTTCTGTTACACACCTTCTCAATGGACTGTCAATATGCCTTGCATGACTCTTACAATTTGTTTGGTGTAGTGTTTTGTACTTTTAATCATAAATTTAAAGATTGATTTAAGTTATGGCTATCAAACATTTCAAAGTTACATCATTAGATATTGGTAATCTCCTATAAATACAGTTTTTTAAGTTATATTTTTTGTTCTTTAAAATAATATCATCAACAGAAACCAAGTTCCAGAAAAATGTATTTATCTGGATATGGTGTAGAACTGGCAATAAAGAGCACAGAGTATAAAGCAGTAGATGACATACAGGTTAAAGGTATGTGGGGGTTTTTTATTTATTTCTGATATCTTATTGGAGATACTATTGAAATATATTATAATCTTCAGTTATAAAGTCAGTAATGTTTTGAAGGTTATACTTACTTCCTTTTTACAGAAGGAAGTCTCAGGCATTAGGAACCAAGACATCAAAATATATGTGAGCATTTGTAAACAGCTGTGCTTAGGCTATAGTTCATTACCTAACCTCTAATTGTTGTTTTCTATGGCTCTTCAAAACGTAACCCATTCTTATTCCTTTCAATAAGTATAAGACTGTTTAACCTTTGTTCTTCAATTACATTATGTTTGTTGGCATCTCTAATTTGCTAATTACTGCAGTATTTACACATTAGTGTTTCAAGGGTGAGGGGTTTTTTTCCAAATTTATGTGGAAATACTTCCACAATCTTCTGTTGGAAAGATGTGCTGTGTCATAGAATTTGGTACCAGTGTATGTTACTATATGCTGAAATGAGACATTTACTGCAGAAAGTGGTAGCTATAGCATTCTGACACAGAGAAATCTGTGTGGCCATTTACAATATATAAAGAAAGTTAGTTAACTCTCTTTGGTAAGAATAAGGTTTAATAGCCTTTGAGTTATGTCAAAAATAGTTTAATTTTTTTAAGGGAAAGAAACTGGTCTCTGACTTATGTCAAATGCTAGCTGGAGATTTAAGTGCTTTAAAGTCATCATTTTTCAAGCATAAATTTGGTAGTCATTGGCTGATAAGAGTTATACCTTACCACTTAATCAAACTGAGAAATTACTATTTGGGGAAGTGAACTATTTAAATATATCAATTTCATTTATATCAAAATGTAACCATTGGATGAATTATATTTAAAAATTAATTTGAATGTTGCTAAGTTCTGTAAAGTAATTCATTCTGATGCCAAAATATAAATGCCTAAATATAAATCTAATTGAAATTACGTCTGGAATGGCAACTTTCTGATAGTTTCTGTTAACTGTTTTATAATTCATAAGAACATAATACATCAGTAACTTTCTTGATTTATATTGTCTACATGTGCTATGTGTTCAGGAGCAAATGAGACAAAAGAAGAGGAAGATGATGATGAGAGGGAAGAAGGTGATGTCCAAGGATTTCTCTTTGGCAAATTAAAGTGAGTTGATCTAAGTTATAATTAAACTTCTGCATTTGTGTCTTGAACCTGAATCAAAAATTTAAAAAATTTTATAGAAGTGAGATTTGTGTTGGGAATTAATTGCTACTGGTGAAAATTCTGACTGATTTTTTTTGTGTATGTCTTGTGAATGTAAAGATGCAACAGTTGTTTATTCTGGTCATTTCAATTATTGCTTTTAGTTTTCTAATTCTCTTAGAATATATACAGTAAACTGTTTCTAATGTAAAAAAATTCCTTCTGGGCAACAGTCACAAAAACTTAGAATACCACATTTTCCTGTTTGTGTCTGCAGTGAATTGTTGCTGCTGCTTCTGTTTTCAGATAATTAGAATCAAAATGTTGGTTTTCAAAATGCAAGTAGTAGCACAAGAAATCCAAAACCATGTGGTGTTTTTAAAATGCATAGTCATTCATTTCTTAGAGCTGATATTTCTTGGAAGATATGCTTATTATTGATGTCTTCTTATTTTGGAGTTCATGAATTTGTGTTCAGTTCTAGCAGGAACTCTTTTATCTCCAAGTTACAATCTGTTAGATGAAATGGGATGCTACGCTATCGAGGACTCCTCCCAGTCCTCCATTGATGGATTCATTTTGTGGTTGCAGTCATCAAAAGTGCTTCCCTCTTCCTGTAACAGATGCATGCAGTGAATCATAAATCTTGGGGGTTTTTTCTTCAATAAGAAACTTGAGTGTGGTTATTCTCTAATGTCATTCTCTCTATTATTATTTAAAGCAAATAGTAAACTTGTCTGTAGAAATTCTCACCAGGCTGTAAGTCTTCTCAGAATTCAGAGCTGCTAATGCTGTCTAAATTCTTGAGAGCCCATCCCCTTTCTGCCTTTTTTAAAGTGCAGCCAGATCTGTAGGTTTCCTTGTTGTTTCACCTATGTATTGGAGACCTTCCACAGGAAGTAATATCAAACACTTATGTTGTATCTTTATCTGAGCTTTTTTTCTTCTTGGATTGTGCTAGGTTTAGCTATACTTAGGTTCTTGATGTTGCACTGTGACTAAGCTGTCAGATAATTACTCAGACTTTTTGACATTGTTCCTAGACTAATTTTTTTTTTCTTCTCCTTTTCATACTGGAGATGAAAGAGGTATTTCAGTAATCTGTAAATTGTCCCTCAGTTATAGCCATGTCAAAGGTTGTACTTTTCTCAGCCGTGAAATAGTTATGAATGTAAGCAGAATACATAAAATCTTAGAAATAGAACTATTTGATTGTGTAATTTAATATAACTCAATACCACATTATGATATGTATCCAGAAAAGGGTAGCTTTTTTCAGTTGGCTTTATGTGTGTTTGATTTTGTGCCTACATTGACCATAGTGTAAGTGAACAAGAGAAATGAGGACCAAGCATCAATAATAGATCTTGTTTGTGGCTTGTGGCTAGGTCTTATTTGTCAGTTGTCTTTTGTTCACAGAAGAATTGAAGATCTGAACAGGAAAAAAAAAATACATATCATTAAGGTAAATTTGCAAAGGCAGCAATAAAAACAGTAATTAAAGAGTTCAAAGCTAGTTATGAGTTTGCTACTTCATAGAGGGGTTTTTAAGAGTACAAACTATGTCATTTCTTAGTCTATGTTACAAGTAAGAAGAAAAAAAAAGGAATTTTTCTGGTTTTGCTTCCCTTTTCAGCTGAGTATGCTTTCTTCAAGGAACCTGGACTATACTTTAATTCCAGAATATCAGTGTTTATCAGTGATATTTTTCTTTTTCTATAAAGAACAATCATTAATATCCAACAGCTAAAAAAATGCAGAGGAAAGGATTCCTTGTGAAACTAATTAATATCTGAAATAAAATATGAAATATTATGGAACTTAAGTCTTAATGCTTTTGATGTCTGGTTTTTAGCTACTTTTTGCTTCTTGTTCAAGACTTCTAGTAGAAGAATCTTTTGAAATCTAATTGAGATTTTTTGACATTCGAGGATGTCTTGTAGCAGCCTGAAGTCTTTGCCCTGAAAGTTTCTTGGCCCAATTATTTTTTGGAAGAAAATAGCCAGGCTGTTGGGCACCATGCTCTTCCTCAAGTTTGACTAGTGGTTTGTGTGCTCAGTAGCTTGATTTTGTCAATAATGTTGATTTATAAAAGATGTTCTCAACAATGCCTTGCCTTTATCTTTTGTAGGTAATATAACAAACTGGGTATAGTCACAGTTAATCTATAGTACAGTTAGGTATACATTATGCTATAGTAAACTAACTGTACAGTTACCTGTGTTGTGTATGAATACTATTTAATCTTTGAGTTTATTCCATCAAAATTTATGTGACAGGGTTTGAGACAGATGACTACAAAAACAATTGATCTCCTTTTTGTAATTAACTGGTTTTTAGTCCTCAGAAGTCACCTCTTCTCACACCAAATCCTCCTTTTTGTTTTAAGAATGAATTAAAATTTTAATTCTTGCTTGTTACCCTAAAGATACAGTATTATCTGTGAGCAGTACCGTGGATAAAAGCTGACATTAATGGATGTAATTGATTTTGCCTTTTAAAAAAAAAAAAATTGTATTGTAGACAGATGCATCCTGATCTGAAAAATAACCTGCAAGAGTTTAAAAAACATCTAATTGAAACTACTAACAACATGGAACCCTTGAAGGTTTGGGAGCTACAGGGTATGTATTGCATTTTTCTGAATTAACGCAGTACTCTGTTTAATTTTCCTTTGTTATGTTGATGTATCAACATTATGATAAAAGCTCCTTTTAAAAAGAGACATATGCTTTCATAAAAATGCAGTATTATAACAAGTATTTAAAAAGAATGTGTTGGTATCTTGTCCTAGTATTACATGCTAGAAATTAAAGGAGCATTGAAGTAATTTTGTAAGATGGAGAATCATAACTAGCTTTACTGATTTTAAAGACAGAAGTTAATGTTGCCTGGTTTTCTGCCCAATGTGCTATCTTGGATGTTAAATTTAGTTTCAGATATTTTTTTGAGAGGTCAGGCAAAAATATCATTTTGACATGACCATTGAGTCGGTACACAAGACAGCTTGTTTTCTTTAATTTATAAATTCTAAATTTTATCAGTGTATTGGAGTTCACATTGATACATTTTCTTAATATAACATCAAATGGAAGAACATGCTTTTAAAAGCTTTCCTGTGGAAAAGGAGAACAAATATGAAGAAGTTGATTTCTAAATAGCTTCTATGCTGATGACCTGCAGGACATTCTGTAGCTTGAATGGAATTATAACTCACTCTAAAATAGGTCCCTAAAATGTCATGACACTTAAGTTTAGGCAACTAAATTTTGCCTGTTGCTTTCTTCAGTTTTAGAGGACAACCTGATCAAAACTGATTTGCCTTTATACTAGTGCAATGAAGAAGACTGAGCAATCATCTGAACTTCAGTTTCTTTTTGGGACCCTGACTGTTATGGTGCTTCCACGCAGTATCCAGTCTGAAACTAGCTACTTGAGATAATTGTGGTTCACTTGCAGTCTTTTATCAATCAATTCCCCTTAAGCTGCAGGATTTATCTTGGTCAAAAATTTTAAAAAAAATTGAAAAGCATTGCATTTCAGTTCTCCTGAGAAATCTACTGTGCAAATAAAAAGAAAATTCTCTTTTTGTCTATTTAATTTTTTTTTTACATGATTGAATACCACTCTGTTGATGTTTAAGCAGAAGCAGCTGTGAAACTTTCATCCATTTAGTGTCTACCTTCAAAAGCCAGTACAAGGTCTCTATTTAGTGATGGTCTTTTCTCTGGTGTCATGGCTATATAAATAAAAAATTAAATTGGTGCTGCTCCCCAGGCAATCAGTTCATACAGTGTTGACAGCAGTTTAGCATTGGGATGCTTTTTGTTGAGTGCGAGGAAGACCGGTACTGGCTTGTGATAAGTACATTCAGTGCCTTTTCAGACGGGGGGGTCTTCAGTCCCCTCTTTGTATGGTGCAGTTGTTTTGATACTCTTACTCCTGACATGTCTGGGTGCTTTCTCTAGTTCATTCTTAATAACTAATTATAGTGGCTGAGATAATGGCTCAGCTACTGTCTTGATTTCCTTTAATTAGCTTCCAAGTAAAAATTAACTAAATTCAACCAAAACTCCTTCATCTGTAGGGCATACTTCTATTTATAAATGACCCTAAACACCATTCAAGGGTTGTCTTTCAAGAGTCTTTATGTTTTAGGTAAGTAATTAGGTTTACTATTCATAGTGAAAAATGATGCACAGAGTACCAATGTGGTATTCCCTTTAATAACTCATTCTTTTGTCTGTGTGAACAGCCTCTTGATCTCTAGTGCTTCATTAGCTTTCAAAGCATACTTTAGATCTGTTTTAAGCTCAGGATCATCTTTTCCCCAAGGTGCCCTACACTGCTGTCAGCTGTGTTAGGGTGCCACAAGGGGAGATCTGTAAGTGACAGTCCCTGACGAGAGATAACCAAGAAGGTAAAACGACATGTCAGTTTACGTCGGTGGGATTTGAATAGTCCTACACTAGCTGTTCAGCATAAAATGGAAATTATTAACAATTAATGAAGTATTTTAAAAGTGTATGTCCTAAGTGCACAGCAGGTGAGGCATCATGATCTGTAGTAAGAGCAGCATTTGGGTATTGCTTCACCTGATCACAGCTTATGTGGCTGTTAAAATGAATCTGAAACGTTCTTTTTGAAAACAGTGATCTCTTTATACTTTTTGTTAAAAGTATTAAGAAGTACCAAATTAACATTCAGCCTCTCAGACTCACGGGTTTTTTTCCAGCCAAGGTGTACCTTATCAGGCTAAACTAGGAATGTGTGTTATTCACTTCTACTCAGCCTTTTTAAAAAAAATTCCTAATTGCTTCAAAGTTCTACTAGGTGGCATCCTCTATGACTTTCTGCCCAGCACTTTTTACTATATGTGGCATCAGCTTTCCTTAAACTGAATGACCCAAGGCCTTCAGCTTCTGCAGATTATGAGGACAAAGCATCATTGCCCTGAGGTAGTTAGGCAGACTGTATCCAAAGTACATGAAAGCACCTAGTATATTGTTTCCTTACCCTATTGGTAGCAAAATTGGACTTTCTCCAGTTTCATGTGCCAAAATTTGTCACACCCAAGTCAGGCACCAGAGAAGGCTAACTGAATTCCATCATTGTTTTTCCAGTGTAGGCAAATGAATTATAAACTGTTCTTGAAAACGAAAAGTTACTTCATTCTGAGAAAAGCGTAGAGGGAAAAATTAGATCCCTTTAAAATTATGCTAGACACTTAGGAGAAATTAAATTTGACAGTAGATTGGCCTTTCTTTCATGAGTCTCCATTTTATCTTCCTATGAAATTGCTGCTACTCTTGAAAATTGTATGCCTCACATGCTCAATACAGCCTTCTACAGTCTGTTCTGTGAAAATCTTGGGAGGTTCAGGAGCTGGAAAGATCTTACGGAAAGATTTTACTCTTTACTGCAGTTATGGGGGTCTGTGGGTTGGTGTGTATCTAGGTTTGAGCATGATACCCTTGTGATACTTGCATAATACCATGTGATGAAGTCTGTTTTTCTGTGTGTTTTTGTAAACTTAGAAATTACATGTATAATGTGTATGCTCAAGACAGCGAAGCAGAATTCTGTAGAAAAGCCTGAATTTGGTATTTCCAACTTTTAAGTGCCTGTCTTTTCGACCTTAATAATGTTACTTCATAATCTTTTACTGTGTATAACTGCAACATAAAAATATTAATAGTGAGAATGTATCTATGGAACAATTTTCTGATTGTAGGCAGTATTGATTGAGAGTGACATTTCCAGCAATTTTTTTTTTTTTTTTTTTTTTTTCCCCCCAGATCTTAGCTTTCAAGCAGCTGCTCGAATTATGTCTACCCCTGTTTATGATGCCTTAAAGGTAATGAAAGACATAGCTCAGAACTTCCCAATAAGAGCCAGGTATGATACTTAAGCTTGTTTTTCAAATACTGGTTTTTTATGTTTGTATTTGAATTTAATGACAGTAATACAGATTTATATCCAAATCCTGCAGTCAGATATTCATGTTTTACAGCTTGCTAGATGGATTCCAGGCAATTTCATTGAGTAGAAAATAAGTTCTGGAAGAGTTCATGATAGGTCTTTCAAATGTGTCCTGTCTGATGGAGGAGATGCCATGAAGGCATCCTAATCCTTGAGGCACTTATGGTTGAACGCCTAGTCCTACCAGCTTTTACTGGAATGGTATTTTCCCAGGTGGAAAATTCTGTTGGATTAATAGCAAATCTACTCACAGTAAGAAGAGGCAAACTTCTATCAATAAATTTTGTAGGGGATACACCCACATTAGTTCTAAGCACAACATTGCTGACAAGATTGGGCCCCAGTTACTGTATGTTAGTGTCCTTACTGGGGAAGATCTCTGTCCCATAACAGATTACTTAAAAGATCAAGATAAATATTAAATAAACGAATAAAATTTTCCTCTGTACTAATATTAAAATTTGCTCTTCCTGTAAGCCAATTGTATTGTAGTTGAGAAATGCTTTTCTTTAATCAGTTCTTCATGTAATCCTATCAGCAATATTTGCTTGATTTATTGAATTAAATATGATGCTAAACACAATTCTTAACTCCATGTGCTTTCACATTTTACAACTCTTGTTTAATTATCACAGTGTTTCATTGTCGTGTCTGATTTTCTGTTAGAGACAATCTACACTGTAATAGAAAAACTACCTTTGTAACATCCTGTTACAGGGAAGAAAAATAACTTTTTAAATACCTGAAACATTAGTTAAGAAATAGTAAAGTACAAGTTTACACTTAGATTAACAATACGAAAAAGCAGCTTTCCATTAGAAGATAGTGGAAACGTACATAATGTTGAACTGCAAGGCAAGTTCTGTTCTTTAAAGGACAGGAAAAAGTCAGTTTGAAGTATGCTAGGTGACATTTAAATAATTGATTTCAAAAGTCATTAAGTTGTTACATCCCACTCCGACTCCCACTGTGTATTTATGGCATTAGAGCACAATTTACCTACTCTTCAAACATTTTATTTCTATGGGTAAAAATGTAAGAAGACTTCAGAATTATTAAAAGGGAAACTGCAGTTCCTGTCCTGTATGATTTATTCTAATACGCTAATCTAGCATGTTATTTTTAACATGAGAGATTACAAATATTTAAATAATTTAAAGTTAGTAGGTCTGCATTGACAACAAACGTAAATCAAAGGGACATTATGTAAAAACAGCGCACAAAATATATTTCCTTAATAACCTAATGACGCTTAACCTGCTGACTCAAAAATACTAGTTTGGGAAAAAAAGACTAGAATAAACAGGAAATGAAAAGATACTGCTTAATCACTTTAGATAACCGATCATTATAACAGTAGTATTTTAAAATTGTTTACATTTCACACAGTTTAGATATGAAAACAACCATTTTTTAATTATACAAATTTTGGTTTGAAAAGGCTGCATAGAAATTTTAGAATTGTAGTTATGAAGATAAAAATTAAATATTGTACATTCCTTAAAAATGGAAAGGTTCCTTACACCATAAAAAATGAGTATACCATTCTTCTGGAGGTTTCTTTCACTTCCTAGTTTATAACCTCCTTTTTTGTGTCTCATTATTTCCAGTTGAAAAGGCTAGTTGGAGGTAGATTTTACAAAATGTCAGCAGACGTAAACAGTGTAACAACTGATATATGTCACGGCAACATTTTGATAAGTCGTTTTATAGGGTATTCTTCATCTTTGTTTTGTTGTATACACGTCATAATTCTCTGTTATTTAAGAATCCAATGATAAGAACTATAATACTCTGTTTCTTGCTATTCATTTGTCATTGATGAATGTTAACATTACGAACATGTGAAAAGTTTCCTTTTTTTCCCCCAATATGCAGTACTACATAGCTACATGTTCTTCCAGGGAAGAATAAAGATGCATAAAATTATATGATAGAAATTATTACAACCTTAATGTCATACAAGAACATTCCTACATCATCTAGAATGATAAATAGTATCCATATAGTTTCAGACAGTAAAGCATATCTCTTTAGTGAGTCCTTAGCACTTAATATTTAGAAAAACGTGCATAAAACTCTGTGGAGCTCTGAACAAATTGAACAAATGACTGAATTCAAAATTAATAGATACCTTTCACAGGTACGTTTACACTTGTTACCTCAAATTCCTAGGATGTCCTTCTCAAGGATTGACCTCCACGCTTTCTCCTTAAAATCTTGCTAGAATTCTGCATCATCAACTGCCGTGCATAGACAAGGAGCTAGTTAACAATTCTTTAATGTATTGCTTTCATAGTAACAAAAAAATCTATCAGTAAAGCTTACCTTTTGCTGATAAGTATTTTACTTCCTTGCTAATGTTCAGCCAGCTTTGTATTCTCCTTTCCATTCATTTTTTTATGTTTCTGCCTTACTACTCTAAGCTATTTGGAAAGATTTAGATTGTACTTTTTATCTCTGCAGTTTTGATTACCTGTGTGTGCAGAATGAAGCATTGAGTTGCAGTCCCTACTACTATTTATGTTGAGTTTAGCAAGATAAAAATCAGAGCTTTTTTTCCCCTGAAAGTATTTTTTACTTCAGGACTCTCTAAAACTATTGCTATGAAGTTAAGAATAATAGTTCTGGTAGTACTGCCACACATTAAATTTCCACCTTGCTGTGGAGTTCTTCTGTTAAATAGCTATTTTGCTCATTGGCTAAGTAAATTATCAGTAATAATTCCCATCAATTACAGATGTTCTTTTAATGAGAAAAGTTCTGTAGTGTGTCTGAATTATGTCTATTGCTTGTAGGAGGTACCTTAAAGCAGTGTCCTACATAGTCAGCTTTTGAGAATTCTGACTTGATAGTGTTTTTTTCTAATCCTTCTCCTCCATTTTTCCAAAATTAGATTTGGCTTCAGATATTCTTTTTTTTTGTACTTAGTTTCTTTTAATTTTTTTTAAATCTCAAGCAGCAATGTTTCTTTTCAACAGAAATGTTTATAGTTTCTTGCTTTCTGTTCTACAATTTTTATTTCAAAACTAGTGAACACAGAAAGTAGTACAGTGTAAGATATATTTATTCAGTATTGAGTACACTTACTACATTCTTTATGTGCATAGATGGTATCCAGCAGTATGATTATACAAGCTTTCTGAGAAAGAGTTTAGATTAGTTGAACAATAAGTTAAGCTCATCCTCCAATGATGACTGATAATAATACATTTGAACCACATTGACTGTTTTTTAGTGCTGTCTTTGATATCACAGTTTGAGTTACGTCTTTCTCATTTTGAGCCAAGAAAAGCCCACCAAGTATGGGTTGGTATAAATACAGCTCCTTCTTGATCCTCTATTGCTCTTTCATCACGTGGTCCAGAAGGGATTCACACTGACAAAAATAATCTGCCAGAATATTTAAAGGGGATGAATGGAAAAAGGGTATTTAGCTGTGATGAATTGTGTAATATTTATAAACACAGCTTGGAAATGGTATTGTTTGCACTTAGCAAGTAGTCTCTTTGGAAAGCTTGAATGTTTGTTTAAAGTAAACTGATTTTATGTCTTATTTCTGACATATTGTGAAAAATGTGGGGTTTACTAGCAAGATCTATTCTAAATCAGTTTCTTTTGGGGGGGAGCTGAGGATTTATATTATTTAATAACTGCTTTATTATCCATAAGTATTGAAGTTGGTTTAGTAGAATGATGCTCAATTTGTTTAGTTAACTTTCAGGTTTAAGATGACTCCAGTTTTTCTTAAAGCCCCATATAGATTTGCTAAAACATGTACGATCATGTTTTGAAAAAAAAAAAAAAAATTACGTAGACAACTGGGGTATTTATTTTGGCATTTATTGGGAGAATCTGACTTGGGTTAATGTGGTACAGGGTTTCTTAAAACGTGGAGAGATTAATTTGCCTCTGAGAGTATTTTATGATAGCCTAGCAATTATAAACCTCACATACAATACATTGTGGCAGAGGAAGTTAAAATAGTCTTCCGCAATGTTCTTGAAAGATAAGAAAGACAAATCAGTGGATTATCTTCAGAAGATAGAATGACTAAGGAAACTAAAGTTTTGGCTGTGAATGCTTAACATTTTCAAGGGTCTCAATCTGTAGAACGCTTTTCTAATCTCAGCTAATTTTAGAGTGGTCATTCTTTGCATATTTTCTTGCCTTTGGCCAAAACATCAAGTTATATCCTTGGCTGCCTGTGCTGTAATGTTGAGTAGCAATGAGTTAGTAACATAAACTTAAAATATACAAATATAGCATTTATTTAGGTAATAATTTAGATGATAAGAAAACTTTTTTATAGTATACATGCTGTTTTCCAGAAAAAATCAAGAGGAAAGTTTGAGAGTGGTAAAAAATATGCTGCTAATATTACTTCAACAAAATGTAGCAAATTTGAAACCTGGGTTTACTGGAGGAACACAGAACAAAACATTTGTTTTGAAAATAAAATATTTATGATGCTGCGTTACTCTTATTTTAAGTCTTAATTACAGCATTCTTCAATTACAGTGCATTGGATATGGTATTAAAATACATATTTCACATTATTTAATGCATTTTTAAACATACAGTGGTTGAGTGATACCAATATTTCATTTTTACAGGTCACTGACCAGAGTGCCTGTAGACAAGAAAATGCGAAATGAAATAGAAGAAAATCAGAAGGTTTGTTTTTATTTCTTCAAGTGGATATTTGAGCTACTATCATATTACTGCTTTTGGAGATTTTTATTAGTGTAGCAACTTTCACATGATTTTGACCAGAGAAAAAGAGCTAGTTGTTCTAAACATCTTTTACTAATTAAATAACAATGAAATACTCTATTCAAATTTTTCACTTTCTGCTGTTCTTGGTACTTTTTCCTTTCCCTCTTTGGATTTTACAGAATTAGGCAAGGACAAACAATTTTTATGGAGTGTTGTGCTCAGTCATAAATTTTGCTGTGAAAGCAAAATAGGTATCAGTTAATTTTTCTAGAGCTTTGGTGTTGGATCTAGGCCTGCTGCTTATATTGTGGTCAGCATATGGTAGCACTGAGCTTTCCAGACTCCCAGAATCACACGTGCAACTTTTCTGAAAGTATTCTGAACATCATCTATGGTAGATTATGGTTTTATTTTCATCCTTGATGCACTGCATCTTTTGTTCCTTGTATCCCATGAGGAGTCATTTTTCATGTGATTTTGACTGATCTGAGGTGTATCCTGAGAAGCTACTTTGCATTTGTCGAGTTTGTGACATCTGTTGTTATTTTCTGTTTCGACTTTGGTTTTCTTTTAAGTTGTGTTTAATATTAGCCACCATGCTCCTAGGACTGGTTACATGAAATGATATCCATAGCACTGTCCTTAATCTTGATTTTCAGAACATGTTTTCATATGGTGTTAAAACTGACCAACAACTGTAGTGACGGAATTTATTTCTTACTTATGGCACTCCTGTTCTTTTGCAACATTTCCGTGTATCATTTTGCTTTGTACCCATTCAGGCCTTTTCTTTTGCCTTGTCAATACTAATATCTGCAGGGGAATGCCTTTCCAGTTTCTCCCACCTTCTGAAACAGTGAAAGTGAACAAGTGATGCAGCCTTCTCATAAAGAGCTTGTCATCTCCACTATAGCAAAAATTTTACATAAATGTGTTAGAGCTCTCAGCCATGCAAAACTAATGTAAGGTTTTCTGGTCTCAAGTATTTCCTGCCCAAATAGTGACAGGCTTGTTAGGGTTATAGTCAGGATAAAGTAAAACAAAGTCATAGTTTCTCCAGAGTAAGAGTGTTGGTATCAGGATTTTCCTTGTTTCTTGATGAAGTCTTTACAATGTCTTTCTCAAATTGCAGCTCTGTTAAAACAAAAATCAAAACCAACTGCTTAATCAAAAACTACGCCTCTACCACAAAAGAAAAAAAAAAGTAAAGGTGTATCAGGCATTAAAATGGCTATTATTACTAAATATAAGGATTAGGAAAAGTAACTAAGATTTGGTTTGAAATGAAGACGTCTGCATTTAGGCATATCTATATGGTACCTAAACTCCTGTTATGACAATGAAGATGTAGTCAAAGGACAACAAAACCAATTTAGCTCAGTCAGTGGTTGTTTTGTGGGGCATGACTGCGTTGCCTAAACCTGAGTTTCTGATGTCATTTGAGATGCCGCAGGCTATCCAAGATAGCCCCACAGGTCTGACGGATGCATCCTCTGGGACATCCATTCCATTCTGCCTGACTTTTACTTTCCAGTCCAAGGTGCCTTATCCTGAAACAAATGACATTGGATATCTGTGTGGTTGATCAGCTGAATCACTCCTATGATTCCATGACTGTATTAAATACATAAACTGTAAGAGCATCTTAGGCACCTATCATACAAAGTTTAAATTTCATATTACATCCTACCTGTAGTCTAAAGGCTACAGGCCTTTAGACAGCTAAAAGCTAAAAACAGTTGAATAAAAGTAGAGAAGCTTCCTGAACACTGCTGCTAGAGCACAATAAATTGGCATGTGCATTCTTGAACTGCAGTACATCCATCTAGCAGCAGGAGAGATATGATCTCATGCTGTGTGTAACTGGATGATTCCCTCTCAAGATAATGAAAGCTGAATAGGAAATGCAACGGGAGGAAATAAAGGTATTAAAAGTTGAAAGGCATGTCATGATTTAGGTGTAATGAATTGATACCTAACTAAGAAATAGACAAAAAACTGCTATAGATAAAAGAAAAAATAAAATCTCATTAAACACAACTCACAACTTCCAATGCAATGATTTGCTGACAGTTTAGCAAGGAAGTACTATATTGGTATTATCAATGTTAAATTCTAGTCTTGGATGCCTATATACTCCTTCAAACATCAAAGTTGTTAGAGCAAATGGATGCTCTTCTCAAGTCGAAATGCCTAGCATCAAAATTGTGTAATGAGTCTCAGCTCTGATTCAGCTCAGTTCTTTTCCTACTGCAGTACTGAAGGATTTGAAAAACTTTTAGACTGCCATTTCAGTACCCAGTAGCTGATAATTTTTTCATTGTTCTTGCATTCCTTTTACTTGGTATTAGGATTTTCATAACCTACATCAGCCAGTTGCAATCTTTTTTAGTATCTGTGTTTACATGAGTACCTGGGCATATGGGAATGACCAGTACGCGTTCAGTAGTGGTAAGAGATCTCGTATCCTAAATGCTGATTTCACCGCTTCAAGGAGAGGGTGTGTTCTAGCTGATATAACAAGATCTGTGCAAAAGCCCTGAAGGGTGCCAGTAAGACTTCTTGAGACTGTAGTCCTCTCCATATTTATTGTTTATTCCTTGAGTCCAGTGGCATTGAGGGGGATTTTTCTGTGCTCCCAGTACTTTGTGGCTCAACGCTGGTATTAAAACTGTAATTTAAATTGGATTTGCTAACTACAGAAAAATTCCAGGTATACCTAGGACTTTGGGTGCCTCTCTGCCTGGTGCAG
The DNA here is from genome assembly GCF_000687185.1 of Egretta garzetta. Classification (NCBI taxonomy): domain Eukaryota; kingdom Metazoa; phylum Chordata; class Aves; order Pelecaniformes; family Ardeidae; genus Egretta; species Egretta garzetta. Next base: position 845,043 of record NW_009259578.1, read on the forward strand.
AGGAGTCTATCACTGTGTGCCTGGCTGTTTAATTTTGTCCCATCTACCTGGTTTGGTTGTGTCTCAGGATCAAACTTTGTGTAGGTAAAATGATCAAAAATGCCACCTGCTGCAAGGGCACTTGACTTTGTCAAGCATCTGTGAGTTTTGGCTGCTTAGAAGGGATGTGTAGAGTGAGACCTTGGGAGGGCATGTAATTCTGTGTGAAATTGTGGTACGAAAAATGTAAATGTCAGACACCAGCTGCTAGTTCTAGTTTTTGTTTTAATGGTTGCATGAGGTTTAACAAAGATAAATATGAAGTCCTGCACTTTGAGTAATCCAAAGCAGCAGTTAGTTGTAAAGAAGATAGAAGTCCCTTCTCTTCTGTACCAAGTTTTGGGACATACAAACAAGCAAAAAAATTAATTTATATGAGTATATGATTGGGAATAAAATGAGTTTCTTAAATTAGGAAAGTAATTAAACTCTCTCTTCCTTTTTTTTCCTTATCTGACCACAGGAAACTTGCTGCCATGCATTTGTGCTCCTCATATTTGAAAGCCTACTGGCATTTTAGGTGCCTGCTAAAGTTTTAATGAAAAATAATAACTAATTAATTTTTTTTAAAAAGTCTTTCTGGCTATTTTTTAGCATGAGTGGGATGCAGCGCCTCCCAAATCCACAGTATTCTTCACATTATATCTGAGTTTGAATATAAGTATTTAGATACTTTATAACATAGATAACTAATTATATTACTCTTTTGTAAATCTACATACAAAAAAGCAATGAAAGCACTACAAAGTTCAGGTTACACCATTAGAATAAATTAAATTTACAAATTTCAAAAGCTGTTTTTTAAGGTCAAGGATGGGTTTTGGACTTCCATAAAAATTCTTTCTGTGTTAAGCTCAGGCTTATCGCAGCTGCGTTTTTCCTTCATGGAGAGCCCTGCCTTTCATACGCTGGTATATAGGTGCCACTACATATTTCCGTTCTGCTTTGGGGTATGAAAATGTTTATATATACTGAGGAATATGGTTCCTTTTCCATGAATGCTGAGTAATCATAGAATCATAGAATCGCTTTGGTGCTTTGGTTGGAAGAGACCTTTAAGATCATCGAGTCCAACCTTTAACCTAACCCTGCCATCCCACCACTAAACCATGTCCCTAAGCACCTCATCTATCCTTCTTTTAAATACCTCTGCACATTTGTTGGATTATGAAGAGCTTCAAGTAAACCATTGTCTCATTTATGTGGGGTTGTGCTCGTAATGCCACAAACCAGTTAGCTTCGAGTTTTCTTACATTTAGCTGTGTGAAAATAACCACACTACTTTAAAGAAATAATACCACTTTCAATGTTTCCCATTTTTTCTCTCATTTGTTCAGTGACAGGCTTATAAGTGGAGTAATATGCGCAGTCTGAGTTGCTTGCTCTAAGCGTGCTTTTGTCCAGAGTGCATTTTTTGTTCACACTTACTTTGTTCAGCAAGTGGGAGCTAAATGGGAAAAAATACATCTTTCTCAGCTTGCTGCTTTTCTGCATATTTTTCATGCTTTCCATTCCTCTGTTGGGAATTAAGACAGATCTGGAAATCTGACTGCTCCTCATGGGGTGAGTTGGAATAAACTACTGCTATTGCTCCTGTTACTTATCTTGCTACAGCCACCATAGATTGAGCAGTGTGGTGCCCCACAGCTCTCTGAAATAAAACGATGTCATACTTTACTCCCTAAATACTTCCTTACTCTTGTATTCATTTACTGTGGATTTTTTTCTTCTTTGCAAAGCAAGGGTATGCTATGCTATCCCTTTCTGATCTATGTTTTTTCCAACGTCCCTTTTTTAGATGGGATTGTACGTTTCTAGTCTGTCTTTCCTGATTCCCTGTAACAATGTCGACTACACATTTTTTGGAATTGTAAAGGTTGTTAAGCTATTGAGAAAGCTAGTTTCAAGTGGAGGTCTGAAGGATGCATATAAGGTCTCCCTTTGTTGAATGGATATGTAGGAGTAATTTTTCAAAAACTTACAAGCCATATTTCTATATGGGTATGTATTTTTACTTTCTGTTGGCAAACACTGAGAATGTGTCATTGTCTCTACCTTGTACAGGTAGGGACACTGGTTGTTTGGGGGGAATTATCAGCTATTTTCATTTGTATTTGTACATTGAAAGTGTGTTAAATAGCACTCATAAAAGTATGCTGTCAATATTTTTACCAACAACACTCAGCTAAAAGAAGAAATTACGTGGAAGAGATTTGATGTGTCTGTTTTGCAGAATTCCTTAAAGTAATATATATATATATGTAAACATTAACACACATATATAAATAAATATACCTAAATAAGTTAGCAGTACTTTTTACTTTTTAGCATTTTCATGAAATACTTGGAATCCAACCTGGAGAAGCACGTTTATTTCTAAATGGCCTTCATATTGACCTGGACTTTCATGATCCTTTTAGGTAAGATGGTACATTTTGTTTAAAGATTACAGAATTACTACTGGAGAAGTTGTGCTCGTGGTGGTAGATAATCTCCTCTGTTGCATTTTGGGCACCAGGAAGTGCTCCAGTAAAGGGAATACTGGTTTACAGTGGTTTTGCTTTGAATATGAACATTGTATAAGTAGCTGAGAACAGCGTTTTCTCTTGGAATGTGTTTTCTAATTTGCTTACAGTTTTACAACTTGCCACGTAAAATTAATTTGGAAATGGAAGTAATCCAATATGTATGTATAAAAAGGTGGGAAAAACACTTTATAAAAAGTAAGTTAAGTGCTTTCACATCCTTGTTTCTTAAAATTACAAAAAAATTTGCAGGCGTTGAATTTAGATACACAACACCTTTGGTTATTTTTGGCATGCTTGTGAGTCTATGTCTGGCCACCTTTTGTATAAGTTCTGTTAATGCAGAACAAATATGCTTTTTGGTATAATAAATATTTTTCCAGTTTGTGTAACTATATTGTAATTATTTTGGGTGTGACTTGCCTTTTTTATGCAAGCACTTATAAACTGTAAACACTTCCCCTTGCATTCTTCTGTATGTTGTCAACAGCAGGACAGACATGACTACTTCAGAATTGGTTTTGGTGGCCTGCAAACTGTCAGTAAATCTATTGATGCTAAGGCTGAGTTTTTTTCAAGTTCCTATGATTTGTCAGAGTCTGCAATTTTTTATTTTCTATTTTTTAACTCAAAATGTTGTCTTTTCTTTTCCATGGACATTCTTAAACTTTCTTGGGTTTAGGAGTTACACTTGCAATTTTTACTTAATTTTTTTCTCAGCCAAAGTTTTGAGATGAAGTCACTTGCATCTTTTTTAGTAATGATGCAAATATTAATAGTGCTTCTTAATGCTAGTGCCAGGTTTAATTTCAATATATTTTAGAAGAAACCTTTCAGAATAGAGAAAACTCAAAAAGAAGCAAGATAGAAATAAAGGCATTTGTAAAATCTTGCCTGCTGTGTTCTGCTGGCAAGTACTTCAGGTTTGTTTTCATTCTCATATTGAATTTTCAGATTGCAACAAATGTTCCAAAGTGCTGTTGGGTCTTCTGGGAAAAAGTCTTTTAAAGGTGTAGCTATGTGTTTCTTTTGTGCTGTTTTCAGGGTTCTGTCATGATGCAGACTTAGAGCTCGCCTTTGTCTCCATCACTTGCTGCCTGCTTCTCTACACACTTGCAAAGCTTCCTCTTAGGGTATCCCTCGCTTGGGTTTCTGCCTCATCCAGGACAATACAGGAAGCAACCTTCCACTCTGCTGTCCAGCCATGTCTTAATAAAGATGGATGAAATTTCTTCATATAAAATACATGTGAATGAAGAAAATAGTTGTATAGTCTGTTATAGCTCTGTTTTGAAATAAGTTGGAGATGTATACTTACAGTCCTATTAATTGTTTTAAACATTCGACTGCAGGAGAATATACAAATTATTTTTAATACTAAAAATTATCCTCATGTTAATAGTCTTTGAAATATCTTTTCTTTTTATGTCATCACAAGAGTTCTATGTAGACATTATGCATTTTGTCTTCCTGGAAAAGTATTTTAGAGACTCTTAAGCTGGAAGGAAAAGTGATGCATGGCCTTCATGAACTTGGAATCAAAGAGGAGATCCTCAGTAAATTTATGAGGTTGCATATACATCCTACAGGTGACAGTTATGCGCTAGATATTCGCCACTCTTCAATAATAGTAAGTAATTAAACTTTTATTTATTTAAATATTACATATTTGATAATGCTATGTATGCAACAGTCTTTTTTTGTAGTATAATTGAAATACTAGGCATAAGACCATATATCAATAAGCAGTTCAAAATATTTTGGAGGGTGATATCTCTTCAGTGTATTTTAGGAGTAGTTTTCTCTAGCCTGTCACTTATTAAAATTTTAAGATGTAGGGTGTTTAAAAGAAAGAATGTATCTAAGAATAGTTGCACACTCATAGCTATAGAATTTGACTTTATAGCAATCAATCTAGCTGCATAATACCTTTGTATTATGCAAGACTGCTAAATGTACTTTACAAGTACAGGAAGTGAATTGTGGACTTAAATATTTTGTTTTCAATTGTTCAATGACTGCGTTTGTTCTTCATACAGTTCATACAGTTTTTATTACCAAGGTTATATGCCAGTGGAAAAGGCACTAAAATACTAATTTTCTTCACCTGAAAGAACCACTTTTCACTGTTCTGTTTGCTAAGTATAGACAGGCTTGCACAGAAAAGTAGAAGAACAAGTTGGCCATATATTAATTAGTTATTTTGATATGCCTAAAGTTCTGCTGCAGATTATGGATAAATACTGTATTTGTTTTACAAGATGGTTATGCTTTGCTACACACATATGATATGTATGATATGTTGTTATGACCTTTGTATTGTGAAAGTAGTTTCCACATGTCAAATAATTATTTTATTCACGTCCTGATACAGAGTACGAATGGTCTTTTTTCCTTTTTCAACCATTATTAGCTTTAATATGTACTACAAATAAAAACCCTGAAGAGTTTGATTGAAAAGAAAAAAATACTAATTTTAGAAGCTATTTTCTGTTACTACTTCAGAAAAAAGAAAAACCATGTTTTAAAATATCTTTATTTATACATACATATTATATTTTACTTAATCATTAATGTGCATTTTTTAAATGGCTGCATTTTTTGGTTTAGTGGGTTAATAATATAGAACAAGATCACAGCTACAGCACATGGCCTGCAAGCTATCAGGAACTGCTAAAACCCGCATTTCCTGGAGTTATACAGCAGATTAGACGCAATTTATATAATTTGGTAAGTTTGGAGAACTTAATTTTTTTGCATATTGTATTTATTAATATGTGGACAGACAATTTATTGAAAAGTATACATGCTGTATTCATTGTTAAGACAGGTTAGAATTTCATGTTTTCCACATGGGTCTGCTAATAGTAGTGAAAATCTTGTTGTCTAGTGAGTCATGCCTGATTATTAGTCTGATATCCAGAAGTGGACTTGGGGACAGTTTTGTTAAGAGTTTTTCTCTTCCTTTCCATGCTACATATCCATTTATAGTAGTGAATTATCTATTTTCTTCATAGTACCCTACTGAGAGAAGGTAATGATAATGTCCTTGTTTCAGAGATGGTGAGCTGAGATACAAAAAGATGTAAGTTATAAAGCATACTAATTATAAATGTCTTGTAGCCTAATTTTTCCTCTGTACATGGCATTCTGTATCACTTAGTAAGTTAAGGAAACAGCTATTGCTGATTTAAATTGAAATTTAAATTACAAAAGGTAATTGTGTGAATCATAGAATGATTTGGGTTGGAAGGCACCTTTAGAAGTCATCTAGTCCAGCTCTCCTCCAATGAGCAGGGACATCTTCAACTTGATCAGGTTGCTCAGAGCCCCATCTGACTTGACCTTGAACACTTCCAGTAATGGGCCCCTGTGACACTTGACCTGCTGGCCATGCACCTTTTGATGGCTTTCTGGGCAGCAAGCGCACATTGCCAGCTTATGTCCAGTTTTCATCCAGCTTTTCATCCACCGTTATCCTCAAGTCATTTGCTGCCAGGCTGCTCTGAATCCCTTCACCCCCCAGCCTGCATCGATGCTGGGAGTTGCCCTGACTCAGGTGCAGGACCTTGCACTTGGCCTTGTTGAACCTCATGAGGTTCACACAGGCCCACTTCTCTAGCTTGTCCAGGTCCCTCTGGATGGCATCCTGTCCCTCAGGCGTGTCAACTGCACTACTCAGCTTGGTGTCATCAGCAAATTTGCTGAGGGTGCACTTGATCCGACTGTCTGTCACCGATTAAGATATTAAACAGTGCTGGTCCCAGTACGGACCCCTAAGGGACTTGACTCATCACTGATCTCCATCCAGACATTGAGCCGTTGACCACTACTCTCTGGATGCAACCATCCAACCAATTCCTTATCCACCGAACAGTCCATCCATCAAATCCATATCTTTCCAATTTAGAGAGAAGAATGTTGTGGGGGACCATGTCAAAGGCCTTACAGAAATCCACACAGATGACACCTGTAGCTCTTCCCTTGTCCACTGACGTTGTAGTCACTCCAAGTGACATGAAATTCAGTATATAAAACAACAACCAAAATGCAAGCAATATGTAATAAAAAAATATATGTTTATAATGAAGTATAAGATGTCTGTAATATGAAGTAGATTGCATTATGTATTAGTTAAATATTGGCATAGATGCAGCTATATTATACAAATCTGCAACATGTCATTTAACTATAATCTGAGAGGGAGGGAGTGTTCAAAATTTTTAAAATTATTCTGCCTGCATTTCAGCTACTCTAGCAAAGTTATGAAAATTCTAAGGGGAGTTGCAGTGCAAAGCTGAATAAATAAGGTACCAATGTCATAATTAAATCTGCATAAGGATAATCTACCTATGCAGACAGATCCCAGTTTTAGATTCTACGCGTGCCTTGAAAGATCTGATTTTACATTTCAAGCTACAATAAATGAAAGAGTGAACACAAAGATATGTGAGACAGGAAGGAAGAATTCTTTCCCAGTGCTCCATTTTTAAATTAAAGTTTTAAGTCAATATTTTGTTTGTTTATTTTAGTTTGTCTTTCATGGCAGAAGAGAGTTAGTTGAAAGAAGTAATAGAAAAATCAGCATTAGGTCCTTTTCAATTAAGTATCAAGTTCATTAATAAAAACAAAGTATTGGCACAGAGACTTTCAAAGGAGAGTAGTGGTATCACTTGGTTTGAAGTTCAATAAATGGTTAAATCCTGTTTTCAGGATTGGTCCAAATTCATTAATTCTGAAGTTATTTTCATGTATACTCTTAATGTTTTCTTTCAATGAATGCTCTAGGAAATCTAAAACAGCTGGGGCACACAGCCCCTTTGGAAATTTCTGTTCTTAATTTAGATTTTGTCTGAAAAAAAATAAAAACAGACATCAAGAATAAATATTGACTGTATAATATGTTTTCTCTTCTTAGGTACTTTTTGTTGATCCTGTCCAAGAAGATACAGGTGATTATATGAAACTGGCAGAATTATTCTATCATCATAATGTACCACTTAGGTAAGGAAAACTAAAACTTAAAGAAAACTCTTAAAAGAAGGTTGTTTTCCTTTTTATTTCTTCAACTTCTGTTCTGTTAGGCAGAGATGTGAATTCAAATAAAGTCCAATGTGACAACGTTCTAATAAGACACATTGGTTACCCACTTGTGTTAAGCTTACTCAGATATTAAGTGTTCTTAAAGAAATAGGGTGCAAGGAATAGCATATCTGAGTGTGTGCAAAATGAACTGCAAGAGTCTGATAAAAAAAAATCTTGTCAAATAGCCCCACTGGATGCCCATGTGAAGTTGCATCCTAAGCAAAATATTCTTTAAGTAAAACATGATTTGAGGGCATTTTTTAAATATAGTTCTTTCAGTTGAGGTTGCTTTACCTAATTTTGTTTTTTTATACTCAAAGACCAAAGCAAGATTATCCTCACCAAGTTTTGAATTTCTAAAAATTAGTTGTCTGAGTCTGAAGTAGTCATCATTTGAGAGAAAGAGACACGTCTGAGGAAGAATCTGGTTGATCTGAGATGCCTACTTTAAGAAAAAATGAATTGCTCTCAGAAATGCCTGTTTATTTCCACAGCTTATAAAAGAAGAGAAGGGTGTCCGACCTAGATCCAAGGTTCAGCAAGATAAATTCCATATTTAAAATCTTCCAATGAAATGGCTTTTTTTTTCCTCAATAAATTACAGGGTTTTCATTTTCCTTTAAAATTTTACTAATTCTGATCATTGTTTTTTTTTTTCTTTGTTTTTTATCATTCAATGACAAAAAAGTAATGGAGGACAGATATTAGTTATCTGTGCATTCTATCACCATTGTTACTACCTGGGAGACAGGACTGGTTCAGTCCTTGAGGAGAATGTAGCCTAGAACCTAATTTGCCTTTTCTGATACATGACAGCATAGGAGCAGCCAAACTGGGTCAGACTAAAGGTTCATTTAGGTCAGTCTGTCTGCAACAAGCCACAAGGAGCTTCTTAGGTATGATAAAAAGAACAGGGCAACCGGGTACTTTGCCCAGGTATTTTCCTGGCCTTTGCGCATTTGGAGATCAAAAAATTCCAGACCCAGATGTAGTTTCTAAATACTTACCAACCCTCAATGGGTTTCTCTTTCATAAACTTTGCTGTTTTCCCCTTGAATTCATGTAAAATGTTAGCATCCACAGTATCCTTTTCCAGGTGTTTTCACAGTTGAACTACACAGTGTATGAAAAACTGCTTTGTTTGTTTTGAGCCAGACTTTCAATAGCTTCATTTACTGTCGCTGTAGCTCTTCTAATTGGGAGAGAGACTAAGCAGTCTCTTTTGCTCTCTAGATTCCAGTCGTGATTTTATAAAGCACTGCCATATTCAACTGCAGTCAGTTCATAGAATCATAGAATGGTTTGGGTTGGAAGGGACTTACTTTAAAGATCATCTAGTCCCAACCCTCCTGCCATGGGCATCTTCCACTACACCAGGTTGCTCAAAACGCCATCCAACCCAGCCTTGAACACTTCCAGGGATGGGCCGTCCACAACTTCTCTGGACAACCTCTTCCAGTGCCTCACCACCCTCATAGTGAAGAATTTCGTCCTTATGTCTAATCTAAATCTACCCTCTTACAGTTTAAAGCCATTACCTCTTGTCCTATCGCTACCTGTCCTTGTAAAAAGTCCCTCTCCAGCTTTCTTGTAGGCTCTCTTCAGGGACTGGAAGGCTGCTACAATGGTCTTCCTGGCGCCTTTTCTTCTCCAGGCTGAACAACCCCAACTCTCTCAGCCTGTCTTCATAGAAGTGCTCCAGCCCTCTTTCCGTAGGTTACTAGTTGTTCCTTGCCTGGAAGCTGTTCCAAAGGTGGTTTTGTTTTCTGAGTTGTCCTTCTCTGAACTTTCTTAGTTTTAATTTGACTTCTCTAAGATGAGAGCAACAGCCATGTACACAGTATTCAAGATGTGGACAAGCCATGGGGTCTATCCTGTTGTATAATATTTTGCTTTTCTGACTGTTCCTACAACACCCAGATGACACAAGACTTCTGGAAAAGTTATTTACAATAATGAGAGATGTAAAAAATGGGAGAAGCAATTAATTGTAGAACACAATGCATCTTTATGCATTAATTGTTATTTATATCTTTTTAGAAAACTTGCTGTATTTCTTACCTCCCTCTGTCCTTTGATCTCATGCATACTTGATTATGTCCTGAACATCTGTCTAAACAATTTTATACTGATATGACAGATTTTATTTTAATAGTTTTAAAATATCTAATGTCAAGTGGCTATCAAAATGAAAAGCTGACTTCCTAAATCAACTCATTATCGCTTGTAAATATGAAGGTCTTCTGAAACATGGGCTCAGCATTGCAGATTGTCATGTTGCAGTAGCTCTTGTGTCATGAGATCAGTAGGTGTCTCATGCTCTTGTAGCAGTTATGATGGACCTGTACACTTCGTGGTTATATTTGCAAGATGCACAGTGTTTTGTATAGCAGAAGCCAGCTTTGAGTCTTTGCGAAACTCTTTGGAAAGACTATGATTCCCTTGTTCTGTCTCACAATTCATCTCCTTTTGATAGTTGGTGTAATTTTCAAGCTTTCAACTGACTGCTGTGTATAGAACATTATCCACTGCTGTCATACGTGTAGTTAGGAATAGGCAGCACCTTATACAGCTGTATTTCATAGCTGGCTGCAGTTGTGTAAGGCAGTTAGCACATTATTAAGGGGTTTGGGTTGCAGTTTGGCAGCTGGAGACATCCCTGCCTGTAGGCTTGCTAAAAAATAAATGTGGAGGAGAACAAAGGTGAATAGCTGCTTCCGTAGGGTTTTTTCATGGAGCAGCTTTTTTATGCGCTGTTGGGTTTGTCTTGGGAGAACTGACAGCTAATAGTAGAAGATTTTGCTGCAGACCTAGTATGAACAGCATTAGCTGTACATACTCAGGATGATTCAAGAATGTGTTCTGGAAAACTGTCTGAAGTTGATCCCTGAACTGCTGCTACAGCAAAGTATTCACATAAAATCTCCATTTCTGATTCATAAAAATATCTGGCTTTGGCCATTTTCTTCCAGTTCCTCTCTCCCATTATACAAGCAGGCTTAATGTTGAAGTGCGGGGATAGAGGGGAAGGTATCTATTCTTCTAAGAAAATTTTATTGATACCAGACTGTGGAAGGTTTGGAAATCCTTAGAAGGGTTATCATGGCTTTGAGCTCACAAAATTCCAGGTGACTGGCAGAATTCACCTTCCTAGTCTTCATCTCTTAGTGCGGGCAACTGTGTTCATGAAGAGGCATACATTTCTCCACTTGGGAATCTGTATGTTCTAGCTATGGGTGTACACATGCTCTGTCACTGTTGACTGGAAAATTTTCATTTGAAATTTTCATACTCTTGCTCCTCCTTACTTATTGCTAGTGACGTGGCATGCAAGATGGAGCTTGTCTGCGCTCTTTCCTTTCACTGTCAGAAACTGGGCTAGTGTTTTCTGGTCCAGGTCAATTTGCTGATCCCAAAGATTGTCAACCGGAAGGATCTTTCTTGTCCTTTTCCTATACCAACTAAGACAGAACTGACTGTAATGATCAGAAATCCTTTCAAGTAGTATTGTAGAGGCCAGAAGGATCCTTATGTGTTCTCAGCAGGGAATGAACTTCAAATATCTCCATTTTAAACTCTCCTGGGTCTTCAGTCTGTGGAAGACTTTGTGCTTTAGTCATTGTGCCACTGTTTGGAGTCTGACCAGATTGTCTCATTGCTCAAAGCCTTTGTTCCCTAGAGAAACAGGATCTTCACATCAATATCTTGGACTTCTGAGCTTTCTGGAGCATGTGACAAACTTTCAGTGACTCCTTCATGAGTTATGTCCAAATGATGATCCTCAATTTAATCAAAATATTTTGTATATACAAACAAGTGGCTGTTAGATTTAAATTTCCCCTGCTGTTGTAGAACACCAAATCTCTGTTACACTTCATGCTGTGAAGATAGTATGGCCTGATCAATCCAGTTGTTTTTTTTTCATGAGAACAGTATCAAAATACCACCTCCACTAGGAGGTTTTTTTCCTCTCAAGCCTCATATTTCTACTGCTTTTTTCATTTAATGGAAATGTAGGGAATTGAAGAACATGCGTTAAAATTGCTGTGAATGGAGAATGAATGGCAATGGGAGGGTGGAAAAGCCCCAGAAGGTAAAACAGGGCTAGTAAGAATGGCATGTACTGATGATGGGGCATCAACATCCCAGCATGCCCACGTGCAGCTACTCAAGACACCCATTTCAGGAAAAATAAAAGACAGACTATGTTTAGACTAAAAAAACCACTCAAGGTTAAGAGATGATGGCAGGAATGTAAACGATGTCATAACCTTTGATCAGATAAGGAAAGAAAGGGCTGTGCCTACATTGCTGGACAGATCACTTGAATGCAAACATCTTGTTCTTCTCTGTTGGTATTAGAATGTATGTGAACCTGATATGGTTTTAAATGTATGATCTCTTTTTGTTTGTTTATAGAATTGGATTTGTTTTCATTTTAAGTATGAAAGAAGAAATTGATGGAAATGAAGACGCTGGAATAGCTCTTTGGAGAACTTTTAATTACATTGCAGAGGAATCTGACACCTCTCAAGCCTTTACCTCGATAATTAATGTTAGTTCTTTCACAAGAAATCACCTTTTTTTTTTTTTTAACTTACTACTTTTCTGTATAGTTAGGATTTTGCTGCCTTGTGACAACATGATACACTTGCATTTACTTTACATGGAAACATAGTATTAAAATTCTGTATAGGATTAATATGCTATAGAATGATTTGCAGAAATACTTTCCTTCTCTGGAAACCAACTTGTTCTTGCCACTTTACCTATCTACAGGCTTTCTTCAAGATTGTGAAAGGTAGATGCATCCCTTACAGCTTTCAGTATATTCTTGTGAAAAATGATTCTGTATTATTTGTGTTAACGTGATGTGCCTGCCTTTGTGTTCTGTATCTCTTGGAGTACAGGCATTTTAATATCACTCTGGCAATCCCATAAGCTTCGCAAAACTCTTGGTTGTTTTCTAGTGTAGAAAGTGGGACAGAGTAAGGCAAGTTCTTCTTTGGTCATGTTTGAGCTTTTTGTGTGTGTAGAAAACAGAAATATTCCAGGCTTGCAGCTTAACGAATGAGCCAGGTTTGCTGTGTGAGAGAATGCAGATTCATGTAAAGACAGGAATTTCAGAGATAAGAGATGAATGGTGGGAAATAAAGTAAGCAGTCTATGTGAAGATTCTGCAGGCAAAATTGTATCAAAGAATATTGTATTAATATATAACATTGTTTTCTTTTCTATTATTCTGTTCAGTGTCTAGAAACTAATGTCATGGACAAACTCAGAGAGCTTAAGATGAAAGGAATTGAAATAACTAGGAGTACCTTGGAAGAGAAATAGAAATCCACAAGTGTTAGGAGCTGACACATATGCATGACTATTATCCATGACCAGATCACAAAATACCAATTTACAGTGTGCTTTTTAAAATGCTGTGTTCCTCTACTGACTTTGTTACATAATATAAAAAGGAGGGGATGATAAATGTAATTAGAAGATAACAAAAATAGAATCAAAATACAGGTTTGAGATGTTCAGTGCTATAGAAAGAAATGTACTGTTCCTCATTTGAAAAGAAAGGGACTTTTTTGTATGCTTGATGAAAGTAATAAAATCTTATGCTATAAAATAAAATAGCATTGGTAAGGAAAAATTATCACTGTAGGAAAATGCATCACTGACTAATTCAGGCTTGGATTCATCTCATAGATTCAGGTAACTACCCATGGTTAGGTAGTTTATAGTAAGAATTTAGAATCATAGAATAGAATCACATAATAGTTTAGGTTGGAAAAGACCTTTAAGATCATCAGGTCCAACTGTTAACCTAACCCTGCCATCCCACCACTAAACCATGTCCCTAAGCACCTCATCTACCCATCTTTTAAATACTTCCAGGGATGGGGACTCCACCACTTCCCTAGGCAGCCTGTTCCAATGTTTAACAAGCCTTTCAGTGAAAAAATTTTACCTAATGTCCAATCTAAACCTCCCCTGGTGCAACTTAAGGCTGTTTCCCCTCATCCTATCATCTGTTACCAGGGAGAAGAGGCTGACCCCCACCTCACTACAGCCTCCTTTCAGGCAGTTGCAGAGGGCGATCAGGTCTCCCCTCAGCCTCCTCTTCTCCAGGCTGAACAACCCCAGTTCCCTCAGCTGCTCCTCATCAGACTTGTGCTCCAGACCCCTCACCAGCTTTGTTGCTCTCCTCTGGACATGTTCCAGCAATGCAGCATCTTTCTTGTAGTGAGGGGCCCAAAATTGAACACAGCATTCAAGGTGCAGCCTCACCAATGCTGAGTACAGGGGCACAATTACCTCGCTGCTCCTGCTGACCACACTATTCCTGACACAAGCCAGGATGCTGTTGGCCGCCTTGGCCGCCTGGGCACACTGCTGCCTCATATTCAGTCGGCTGTCAACCCATACCCCTAATTTAGATTCCTTCTCTAGTGAGGAGAAATAACCTTTCACACTCAGCTCACATAAGCATATTTACTTTGTCACTTCAGATTTAGACTAAAGGTATAACAGTAGATTAATCAAACTGTGCTCTGGTGAAAAATTGTGCCTATGTGTGAGGGTGATAATTACTACAGCAATATAAAAACTGCAGTATAGTAAAAGCAGTATAAAAGTGTACTGATATAAAAATTACTACAGCACTATAAAAATATTATATTTACTTTATTGTTCATTTACTTTTATTAAATAATTGAAAAATTATTACATTTTGCTTGTTTCATTCTGTTATAACTTTTGCAGATGTACCATGAAGTGAAAGAAGGAAATGTTCTAACAGTAAATCATGTGAAACATGTTCTTAGAAGTGAATACCCCCATGCTGATGTTCAGAGCATACTAGGTGTTCATTCTGAATACGATGAAGGAAGGAAGGTATGTTGAGAACAAAGTGATAAGAAATATTGCAGTACACAATTCATGGCATGCGCTAAGCTGAAAGATTGCAAAAAGCTAAAGCACGTAAATACAGTATCTTTGAGTTAAATTTTTCTTCAGCCACCATTCAGGCATTAGTGGAAATTTTGAAAGGGTTTGTGTGTTACTACTCTCACTATTAGAATTTACTGTTGCCTGCTGCTTTCAGGAGCACGAGTTTTTTTCTACTAAGCATGTCAAGGGGTCTCTCTCACACTGCAGATACTGTTTATGTGTGTCTTCTGGGTGAGGAGCTGAAGTCTAGGCGATTCTAGGCGAATCATTGTTTCTTTTAATTGAGCTTTCTGGTTATAATTTCCTTTGGGAAAGACAGCTATGGATTTTGATTTAAAGGCTATAGAGAAGACGTTTTTATCTGTAATTGATTATATAGACAATTTTCTGCTAAAATATATGTAAAAATACTGTTTTCCTTCATATGTCTTCAGCCATGCCATTTATACAACCTTGTGTTTCTGACACATGCCATCCACTTTATTTATTTCCTTTTAAATTTGTTATGTAACATATATTGTGTTGCTTTAAAAATGTGCATCTGTGCATCCAGAAAAAAAAAGGTGCTGTTTGCCTTACACTGCTTGCTCCTCGCTGAGCCTTATGGAGACTTTGTTCAGAAGGGCAGTTTGAATCTGCCCTGGAAACAGCTGGATACGCTTAGAGGAGGAAAGCTTCCCAGAGAATATTAAAGGAAGAAAAGTAGATGAAAGCCCCCTGTGTGAGCTGGGACTATGAAACTGCAGTGAAGATCAAGGAGGAGACAGTGGGGTGACAGAAAGATGGACGCATAGATACTGCCATAGAGTTTGTAGCCATCCAGAAAGAGAACATGAAAAGATACAGAATAGGAAGGGGGAATTACTTACAATACATTTTTTCTGTTTGGGAAAAATAAGGTATGGCTTCTGAACATAAAAGCCTTTTGAGGGTTTTGTGGGTGCTGTCTTTGGGGAAGAAGTCTGGGTCGATCCACCTCAAACTGTGACTGTCTCAGGGCCCTTCTCCAATGTTGTTTATTTAATATTTTTTTGCTAAAATATTAAGCAAAATAAAATAGTATTTCTCAACAAGATGATAAAGCAAAAGTTTAAAACCCCATGTATAGGTCTAGATTTTTTTTTTTTTGTCATTCTATTTGAGGAATGAGTCCCATAAGTCGTTTGGTTTCCAAACGTTTCCTGTTTTGTCCCCGCTACTCATGAGAAGGTGTGACAGTGAACAGTGCTTGGAGACTAGAGTTAATTGTCTCTTGACATTAATTTCATTATTTGCTACAGTCAGCCACAGTGTGTTTAATCCTATGATATTTCTGATATGATCAGGCAGGAGCAACCTTCTATAAAAAGACTGGCCTGGGTCCATTGCCTCAAGCTCTGTTTAATGGTGTGCCCTTTAACAGAGAAGAGATGGATGCTGCAGAGTTAGAGACAGTTATTCTTCAGAGGATTATTGATGCCACCGGGTTCTTCCAGAGGGCAGTGTTCATGGTATGTTTAACATTTCTGAATGAATGCAAGATGAAATATTTGGCAATGGATTGTTTGAATCATGTTTATATATTACATTTTTTACAATGAGGTGGCTTGAAATTAATAATACAACAACTGAAACTACATTGTTACCTTAATTTGTGGTCATGGTTTTGAAATGCTATATTTAGAATATACAAGATTGAAGGATCAACTAATCATATAGTTGTTATATGGAATTTTTCAACTAGAAACTGAGAATGTACTGCAGTTGCTAATTGAAAAATGTGTATCTGATATTTTAAAATACTGTGTGACACCTACACACTTTTGACTTGACATTGTCCATAACTTGGTGTATATATAGAAGCTCTAAGCATAGTTGAAAGATTATACAAATACTTGGTCTTTGTTTGTCTTGGAATTATAAAAATATAGATTAATTTTTTTTTCTTATTACAGGGCTTGCTGAATGATCATATAAATGCAATGGATTTTCTTATGGATCAACACAATGTAGTTTCCCGTATAAACCCTACTATTCTTGGAGCAGAAAGAAGATACATATATTTCAGATCCACATCTGGTAACTACTTTTCTTGGATTGGTTGTTGTTATGATTTTCCTTTTTTTAAGTCTAACCTGTTGTGTTTTACGCTTTGCAGTTCCATTTGATGTGGAAGACTTCTCTACTTTCTCCTTTTTGGACTCACAAGATAAAAGTGCTGTAATTTCAGACAACATGAAGTATTTAACAAAAAAGGGTACATTAATTGTATATATTGGTTTTATATATGTGGGTATTACAAATTGTTGAAACTTGCCAGTAAAATATCCCAAGTAAGTAAGTACACCAAGAAACTCATGTAAATAAGTAAATCTCCCAGTATCTTCTTTCAGGAACAAGATCATATCCTAGTATTATTATAAATAGTAAATAAATAATAGTAACAGCATAGTTATTTTAAATTTTGTAGTTTTGAAATGGGATGGATCTCATGGCTAGTTGTTTTTTTAGGGACATGAAGTTAAAAAGTTTTCTACCTTTTGCAGCTTGGAAAACAGACTTAGTTTTCATTCTGACATAGTTCTACTTGTGAATATTAAAAAGAGTATATTCAATTTTCAAGTGACTCTTATTTGCATCTTTATCAAGTCAAGACTTTATAGTCTTTGTAATACCTATATCAAAATTAGGCATTTCTGCAGTTTAAGATAATTGATTTTTTTCTTATTTGTTAGCATTCAGTATCTCTATATTGTTTTTCCTCTAGTTGATTGTTTAATTTTCGTATCTGAAGCTTTGTCTTTCTGTAGAAAAGAAAAAAATACATATATTCTGATGGATTATCATTCATTTATACATGTTATCTTACTAAAATTCATGCTTTTTTATACACTTAAAATATTTTTTTATGTAAAGTATTGCATATGCAAGTACTTTCCCTCTGAGTTAGAAGAAATTATAATTACAAGTGGTGGCATAATACTGCATGGAATTTTGCATTATTCTGTACCTTGTTAACATCTAGGAGTAGATAGTTAAAAGCTGCTCATTTGTATCAGTTCATCAAGGAGCAGAATAATCCTGTTAGCAAAGTGCAATTCTTTCAGTAATTATTATGTGGTGTTAACATAGTTTCTACTTATTCCATTATCAGAAGGAAATGCTATAAACTTGCATTTCTTTAGAATAAAATTATTTAACTGTATTTGATTCTCTGTCTTAACAACCACAGGGACAGCTATCTATCAGATGATAACTGGCTTTCAATCTGTAGGCTCATTCCTAAAATTCAGATCTCTTGTGTAAAACCCATAACCTTTAAGCTGGAATCTGTATTTCAAATCTCTGTCCCCAGTGTATTTCTCTAGACCCTAAACCACTTAATCATAACCTCTTCCTAGAATCTCACTAGAACCTTGTAAAATTCTCATCTAGATGTATTACCTTTTAGGGGATATATGATAGACCTGAGTAGACTGATATTCTTCTACAGGTAATTTTGCAGAATTTTTCGTGTACTATTGCTCTTCTATGAAGAATAAAGAACAGGAGGCTATAGACTAGGAAAAAGGGAAATTTTCTGCGTATACGCCTATACTGTAGTTTACTTTCTTTGGGCTGTATTTGGTATATTCCTGTTTGTGTCCAGAAATGGTAAGTTTTGTCCTGTCTTTGGTTGAAGGACTCTCCCTTTGCCAGGGAAAGTGAATGGCCTAACTCAAGCATCCTTGTAACTACTTAATTCTTTTCATTTCTGACTGTATGACCAGCCTCCATCAAACAGTTGCAAGAAAAAGAGTTTTCTTGCAAAGCAGGTCTTGTTAATTGGAGCTAGATTATTATTTAGGGCCACCTTGCTTCAGTGGTACAATAGATTGGCTATTTTAGTGACTCTCTGATATTAACACAAGTACCTCCTAAGAATTTTATTTCAATTCAGAGGGCAAAAGATTCTCATGTGGCAAAGAATAGTCTTACAGTTGAAGTCAATGGTCAAACATAACATAAACCTCAATCTCAAACAGAATTAATTCGTTATTCATTACTTGTTATAAGATTCTCCAGAATGTAAAGCAGGATTATCTCTAATTTTCAGATGAAGATGCATTATATGCTGTTACTATCTGGATTATTGCTGATTTTGATAAGCCAGCTGGGAGACGACTGCTTTCTAATGCCTTGAAACACCTGGTGAGTTTCTAGCAGGTTTTGTTAAAATAATTATTATTGATACGTTCTTAACACCACTGTGCACATTCAAAAATTATACTCCTAAATAAAGGTGTAACTATTTTTTTTGTGGGCCAGGTGCAGACTTAGGAGACTGTGCTTTCATTTTGCTCTACTCTCCTCCAGCACTGGCATTTTACAGGCCTTTAAATGATCATTTGATTCCTGGACTCCTGACACAGGAGATAAACTATGATGCTGTGTGTTGAAAGGGTGAATTTCTTCCCAATCACAGACTTTCTCCCATGGGATAATCTAGCATGTCACCTGGGCCAGGGCAATTAGGATAATGCCTGTTCACATGAACCATTATGCAGTGTTCTCCAGTATCGTATAGCATAACCGTGGCCATGAAATAACCATTTTTACTGTACTGTTTGTATGCTTCTGAGACAGATTACTTTTTTTTTTGTATTTTAGTATACAGGAGGATTATGCACATTTATGACTTTGCTTATTTTTACGTTTTTCAGTATTAGTAATAGAATTTAAAGCCTGCCAGTAAATGTCACATGAATATAAATGACAAAAAACTCAGTTCTGCAGAGCTTAGAAGAGTAATTAGATTGAAATTGGGAAAATATCTAGATTTAATAATCAGGAATGAAATAGAAACCATCCTAAGGGAATTACAAAATTGGTATGAAGTGGAGAGCATGTGATACCAAATATGTCCTAAAAAGAGGCTTAAAAAACTGCAAGGAGGGATATGCAGTACGAGTCCTTGTTACAGGAAAAACGTTTAATTTATCTGACTGCTAGACCTGTGACCCAAGCCTGACA
>NW_009259578.1:864667-866010 GCF_000687185.1 Egretta garzetta
ATAGTTCCCAACTCTAGGAAATGAGAACTGTCTGGGCAAGTCCCCATGAGTTAGTGAGGAGAATCTAGGAAAAGCATTAGAAAAAGCTGTTCTGAACAAGGTTTGTTGGATCTTCTAGGAAATAGCAGTTTAATTGATTATGTTCATTCTAATTCATAGACTTGACTTAGTTAAACTTCATTTCCAGTTGTACTGCTTAGTCTAATGATTTCTGAGTTTTGTGAAAAAGAAACATAATATTTTTTTAGAAGTCCATTGATATCTGTAGCGATTCTCTACTCCTTTCTAGTCCCTTCTGTCTGTTGTGTCAGGGTCTAGTAGAATTTCTGTTAGGTGCAAAACTGGCACAGACACTCCTTGAGCATGACTTGCCATCAGCCTTTGAAGAAAACTGTGCAAGAATATGGGAGGGGAAGTGGCCGAAGGGAACTCTCTTAACTATTGCAGCTAATATATAATATGTTATTTTGAAAACTACGAATATATTTTAGCGTCATTTGAAAAAAAAGTAGGGATGTCTTAGCTGGACTTCTGCATGTCATCTAGTTCAGCCTCCCACTGAGAGCGGGACTATTGCCATCATTAGATCAGGTCAGCTGTAGCTTTGCCTGAAGAAGTCCTGAAAATTTCCAAGGAGGTGACTCCATCCTTTCCCTTGATAATTTGTTCTGATGCTGCACTGCCTTCCTAATGTAGTTTTTCCTAATGTCTGCCAAGCCAAAATCTGTCACCATTACCCCTTGTTACACTGTTTGCCACTATGAAGAAGAGTTTGGCTCTGTCTTGTTTTTCACTCCCCTTTCAGGAGTTGTTTGTTGCTATTACGGTTCTTGGTATCCTCCTCTTTGCCAGACTGAGCAAGCCCAACATCTTAAATGCCTCCTCATAGCTCTCAGTCTTGGTAGTCCTTTGCTGAAACCTTTCCAGCGCCTCAACTTCTTTACTGCACTGGGGTTACCAAAACCAGGCACAGCAGTCCAAGTGCAGCCTCACAAGTACTGAGTAGAGGAGAATAAGAACTTCCCTGGATCGGCTTGCTGTGTATCTCCTAATGTAGCCTAGTATGATGCTTGTCTACTTTCCAGTGAGAAAGAGCATGCTTCTCAGGAACAGTTTAAAGAACACCTTTCCAAGCTTTTCAAATAAGTATTTTAACAGCATTTTCTCAAGCTCTGCAGTTTGAACTTTACCATTTAAATATGTTGAATACCACTGACTTCACCCCTCATTTTTGTGGTCTTTACTGCAACTGAGAATTTATCTTTTCTTCAGTTAGTGACACCATTTGATTCTAGCTTCGAGTCCTCACTCTAGTAAGATTTAACTGTCACCAGTTTTAGCAA
>NW_009259578.1:866025-871911 GCF_000687185.1 Egretta garzetta
TATTCATTTTATGATCAGTTTGGTATTTTCTGAAAAATGGAAAAAAAAACCCACCCTACAAAACAGATTCTGAAGTCTGTAAATGAACATTTGTGTATGTCCCTTGTTATAAAAAAAATGTTTCTGCAGAATGTTCAAAAGCAATTGTTCTATCAAAAGAAAAAATAATCTTCTATTTAAAATATGTATTACAAAATAGGTAAACCTTACTAATACTGTTTTTACTCCTAGTTGAAGTTCTGATTTAAGCATTGATATATGTTTTCTGAGAACAAATAGATGCACACTTAAGGACATTTCACAGAGTTACAATAGATTGAATACATTAGGCAACAGCAGATGGAACTGTAAAATTGTGTATTATTCTGTATTTTTCTTTGCAGAAAACAAGCAGTCATACAAGAGTTGGGATTTTGAACAATCCTTCATCAAAAATAAAGGAAGATAACACAGCCATTGCAAGAGGAATTTTGGCTGCTTTTCTAACCCAAAACAACAGCAACTTAAAAAGCTTCCTAAGTAAATTCACTAAGGAAGAGACAGTAAAATCCCTTGCTGCTGGAACTAAAATTGCTAAATTCCTTGTCCCAGTGAGTGCAAACTATATTAGACCGCTTTCTTTTTCATATTATGTATATTTTATTGTAAGGAGGTGTTGAGAGTAACAGTGCTTGGCCAAACGCTATGAAGTTTATAACCCTTGAACAGTTTCTGCTAAAGCAGATCTGAATTTTTGACAACTTCTGTGATGAACAGAGAATTTCTCTAAAGTAAAGGAAGAAGACAAGAGAGTACTGAAAAATACAGATTATGGATACTGGATTATTGAGACCAAAATAGTTTAATTTTTAATTGGTTTGGTTTTTTTTAATATCTCTCAATTAAAATTACAGTATTAGTATTTGTCAAGAATTAAGACTTCAGAAGTAACTGGTTTTACCTTGCTGTTGTGGCTGTGAGCAGTAATAGGCACAGACTGAAGCACTTGAGGTTAACGAGCTTTGTATATTTCTGGCCAACATCTTCTGGTGTGTTTCTATGAAAATTCATTGGTTTAAAATACAAATGTTGCTGACTTCAAAGTTCACACGTACAGCAGAGCTGAGTTACCAAATAACAGCTGCAAACAACAGTTTCTGTTTCAGAAAGAGCTGTAAATTGTAGTATTTTTAAATAGGAAGATTTGGAAGACATAAGAGGACTCTCTGGCACCATATTGTAAAACTTATTAGCAGGTTTGGGTCGTGCTCTTATTTCATTGTCTAATAAATTTTGAAAGACCTAGAGGTAGCTAATTAAGCAGTGTATGCATGTTACTAATTTATTTTGTTAAATTAATTGTATCTGAATTAATCTGTTTGCTTGGTCTGTGTATTTCTAATGAAGAAATGCATACTAGTAGAGTTTAATATAGCAGGATAATTATGACAGGTGAGGCACAGTGCAATTGTGTGCATGGCGAAGTTCCAGCATTTTTTTTCCAGCATTGATTTATGTGTCTTACTGGATGGTGTTGACTTCCCCAGAACATGTTTAAGCTGTATCCAATGACCATGTTAAAATAATTGTTACATTTTTAGAATAATATGGAGTTTTTATACATTTTTCCTAAAGGTGAGAATAGGCTTCAGTTGTTAATAGAGTATTTTTTTCATGCAGCTGTGTGCTGGATCTTAGAAAAAGTGTTTAACCTCAGGCTCAGCTTTCCTCTCATGGTTATTCAGTTGCCCAAGGGTAAAAACTGCACACTAGCTAACTGGGAGACCATGGCTCCACATCAGTAGTCATGTACTTATATTGAAGCTAAGATGGTTGTTTTATTCTGATTTTTGTTCACTGTATAACTTGAAGAAAATCTTTGCTTACCTCAGCTGTTATACAATTTTGCTGAATCATTCCATCATCTCATACTTTACCTTTGCTTTAGGGAATGGATGACGATACTTTTGAGAAGAAGTACAACACTTTAGGAATGGATATAATTAAAACCCACCAGATGTTCTGCCAGGAGGTTCTTAAGCTGCTTCCTGGGCAAATGGCTGTTATGAGCAATGGCAGGGTAAGAAAGAAATTAATTCATCTCGCAGTCTTTTTGTAGGTATTTTTTATTTCCTGGAACTTCAGTTTCAAGCTAAAGAAAATGCATTATATTGATTTCCCACTTTTTCATCCTGCTAGTAGAGAGTGGTGTGAATGTTTGCCTTGCTTTTTATTTTGTTTCTTACTAATTTGTCTATTAGATCCATTCCACTGAAGTTACATGTCATTCCCACAGCTATTTAAGAGATAATCTGATTAAATGATAGACAGAATCCTCTAAATAGGTTCATATTTGCTGTATTCTTAATGATATTTAAGAATAAATTCTGATCCTGAAGTTACATATATATTTTACACATTTGGTATAGGATGAACTACTGCATATATAATAAAAAATAAGCTACATTGAATAGGGTAGTATTTCAAGCTCTTCCGTTTTAGGAAAAAAACCCAAATTGTTCATAAATAGTAAATTGTTCTATAGTCTTAACTTTTAATATTCAAATAAAAATATAGTAATTTGGCTTTTTCAATTTCTTGTATGTATATTCTGAAACCAATAGCCTTTATTACAGTGTGGCTATAGATGAACTGTGATTAAAAAATACAGAGTTTGGTTCAATATTTAGTACTTGTTAATGACAGTCAATACCTTACATTACAACTACAATTTATACAAACTACCCTGAGATAAGTCTTTTCTATTTATTGCTCCACCATTTTAAAGAAATAGAGATACTATGTTGGCATCTAATTACTGGAAACTCTCTTTAAATTGTGTTCTTAGTTATCCATGTGCATACTAAATGGCTTCTGAGATACAACTGAAATACCACTAACAAACCCACAGAAAGCATTTTCGTTGATGAAGCACAAAAGAATTGTCTTGGCTTGTTTGTGTTAACAAAAACCAAACATAACTAAATATGCAAATTTATTTTATAAATGGTTATTACTGTTTTCCATGACTAAAAAAATAATGTTCAAATAATGTCATATATTAAGTTTTGAGGAAATTCTTTTCTTGTATCAATGCTTGGATAAATTTGATAATATTTATTTATCTGAAAGTGTGTTTTCACTTTAAGAGATTACTTAAAAACAACATGGGATATTCATCATTTCTATCCTTGCTATTTCAGCACTGAAGCTTTGGTTTTATGAGCAAATAATTTTTTTTCTAATTATGACTTCTACTGGTATTTCATAATCACACTCTATCTCATGCTTCATTAATACTAATAAAGAATTCAAAAGTGGAATTTGGTTAGATGACGTCTCATTTCTAGGAAGCAGTTGAATTTCGAGAGAGAGGCAGTCAGCACCAGACTTACATCATGACATTCTACATCCTGGGAGCCCTGTAGGCTCTTGAAGTTGACTTGGGTCAGTTTAGCCTGGTAGACTATGAGTAGGAAATCCGAACAACATCCTCAGAGCTATTTTCTGAGACTTCGAGGCATTTTCTTTTCCTTCAGACATGCCAAAAAAGTAGTAGTTCTGTTTCTTGTCTCTGGATATGTCTTGTCTCTGGTCCAAGAGGGACCTGGGAGTCCTGGTGGACGACAAGCTGACCATGAGCCAGCAGTGTGCCCTTGTTGCCAAGAAGGCCAATGGTATCCCGGGGTGCATTAAGAGGAGTGTGGCCAGCAGGTCGAGGGAGGTTATCCTCCCCCTCTACTCTGCCCTGGTGACACCCCACCTGGAGTACTGTGTCCACTTCTGGGCTCCCCGGTTCCAGAAAGATGAGGAACTCCTAGAAAGAGTCCAGAGGAGGGCAACAAAGATGATGAGGGGACTGGAGCATCTCCCCTATGAGGAAAGGCTGAGGGAGTTGGGCTTGTTTAGCCTGAAAAAAAGACTGAGAGGGGACCTCATCAACACGTACAAATATCTTAAGGGTGGATGTCACGAGGACGGAGCGTGCCCAGTGGCAGGACAAGGGGCAATGGGCACAAACTGAAGCATAAGAGGTTCCAGCTGAATATGAGGAAGAACTTTTTTACTTTGAGGGTGACCGAGCCCTTGAACAGGCTGCCCAGGGGGGTTGTGGAGTCTCCTTCTCTGGAGATATTCAAGCCCTGCCTGGATGATGTCCTGCGCAACCTGCTCTAGGTGAACCTGCTTTAGCAGGAGGGTTGGACTACATGATCTTCCGAGGTCCCTTCCAACCCCTGCCATTCTGTGATTCTGTGATATCCTTCATTTCTCATTCTTTGCTCATCTTCCTTTCTATCCATTCTGCTTCATCTGAGAAGCCTTGAGAAGTTAAGATTGCGTTCACAGAATTAAACAACTAAACACTGTGGTAGGCAGATAATAATTTGAATGTCAGTTTAAAATAATATACCTAACAGAGCTTTTCCTTAAACTTAGATTTGTTACTTCTAAATAGTATACTCCTTTACATTGGTATGTATAATGAAAAATATCATGGATACTTCCATTGCATCTGTTCTTTGTGACTGGTAATTAACTGACTGCATAGCTGTACAAACCTAATCCTGTATAGTTACTATACCGTTCAGTACTGAATAGTTAATAATATTGATATATACATAGGGCCGGGGGTTGCATATTGAATAGTGTGCATTCATTTAACATATTACTATATTTTTGCTTACAGACGAAACATTATTGGTACATTCTACCCTTGGTAACATTTTTTCTCTGTCTAAGGTACTGGGTCCTTTAGATGAAAATGAATTCTATGCAGAAGACTTTAATTTGTTGGAAAAAGTAACATACAGTACCTCAGCGGAGAAGATTAAAGCTATTGTCAAAGAGATGGGAAACAGTAGTAAAAGGTAAAATCCTTTCGCATTTTGAGGCTTTATGATATACTGCCTTGTTTATTGCTTGTGACTAATAATCCTTTTGCATGGGAAATAAGGTTCAAATATATCATCGCAGTACTCTTCATAATAGATACTTCTATATCTACTCTTCACGTGCACTCAAAGTGTTTGCTGTTTGCATACTATGTATTTGCTATTCCCTTAGCATCTGAGTACTTCTAGGTAGACAGGTTTAGCTGTCCCTCACTTTCTGACAGACTTCGTATACTTACCTACTCAAACACTTGCCCCGTGGCAACATCTGCTAAACTTTGTATCACCTTTATGATTGGTTAATTTTGGTATGTAACATAGTTTTCTGCTATATATATATATAAACTATATTTGTTGGTTTCCACCTGCACGTGTCATTTCCCCTGCTGCTGACAGCCTCTTTGGCACCTTGTTGCTACAGCACAGAGCAGAAAAAAGGCACCCTGTGTTATTCAAGAGACATGTACCCTTTATCACTGGTCATGTGTGATGAGGCTAAGGCATAAGAGATCACTGCTTATTCAGAGTCGTATCCTTTCCAAGTTGCCTCATAATATGTGTGCAGCTCTGCTAAGTTACTCCAAATACTTTATCTACTTCCACTGTTCTAACAACCAAGAGACAAGTACAGCTAACTAAAAATTTCTAATAGCTTTTGTTTACTTAAGAGTAATTATAAAGAATAATAATAACCATGATAAAATCCAGGGCATGTTAAAACCACAATAATATCTGAGTATTGAGGGGTCCGTGCTGGGACCGGTGCTGTTTAATGTTTTCATCAATGACTTAGACAGCGAGATCGAGTGCACCCTCAGCAAGTTTGCGGATGACACCAAGCTGAGGGGTGCGGTTGACACACCAGAAGGACGGGATGTCATCCAGAGAGACCTGGACAGGCTGGAGAGGTGGGCCTGTGTGAACCTCATGAGGTTCAACAAGGCCAAGTGCAGGGTCCTGCACCTGGGTCGGGGCAACCCTCAGTATCAGTACAGGCTGGGGGAAGAAAGGATCG
>NW_009259578.1:871946-893785 GCF_000687185.1 Egretta garzetta
GAGTACTGCATCCAGCTCTGGAGCCCTCAGCACAAGGACATGGAAGTGTTGGAGCAGGTCCAGAGGAGGGCCACAAAAATGATCCGGGGGCTGGAGCACCTCTCCTATGAGGACAGGCTGAGGGAGTTGGGCTTGTTCAGCCTGGAGAAGAGAAGGCTGCGGGGAGACCTGATTGCGGCCTTTCAGTACCTAAAGGGGGCCTATAGGAAAGATGGGGGAAATCTTTTTAGTAGGGCCAGCTGTGACAGGGACAAGGGGTAATGGTTTTAAACTAAAGCAGGGTAGGTTTAGACTAGATATAAGGAAGAAGTTCTTTACAGTGAGGGTGGTGAAACACTGGAACAGGTTGCCCAGAGAGGTAGTGGAGGCCCCATCCCTGGAAACATTCAAGGCCAGGTTGGATGGGGCTCTGAGTAACCTGATCTAGTTAGCGGTGTCCCTGCTGACTGCAGGGGGGTTGGACTAGATGACCTCTAGGGGTCCCTTCCAACCCAAAACATTCTATGATTCTATGATTCTATGATATCTGAAGTAAGAAAGTGCATTGTCTTTGGGAATCATTAGAAAAGGAGCCTGTAGAGGCATGGACAGATGTAGTGCTCAGACACCCTGCTAGACAACATTAACACATCTGTTAACTGAAGAAGCATAAAGATGAGTCCTAGCCAGCTTTTAATCTAAGGATCCAGTTTGTGTACAAAGAAGAAAGAAAAATTATGTTATTTTTAGAATATCTATTGAATTCCTGTGTCCAAGTATCATTCCAAGTCCTTCCTCTTATCTGGAAGGACTGGTGCCCAACTGGAGAACAACTACCAGAAAAACGAAATCAAGAAGAGGCAGAGCTATAAAGGAGATAAGCAGTGAGAGGCAAAACATATTTAATCAAATATTAAGACTTAGTGACACTGAAATAGAACTACTGAGGTTTCTAAGGACTTTCTAGTAAGAAATACAGAAAAATTAAAAGACGTGGCCAAGTAAGCTTGAAACTTTGTTAATTTATGTCTGTTCCTAGATGTTGTCAGAGAGGAAAAAAAAGATGAAAAAAAAAGTGGTAGAGTACTAAAAATATCAGCAGATTGTACCATCCAAACTATGAGGCTGAATGATAATTCTGCTAATTCTGCATTGCTTAATTTTAAGAAGTATACAGTTCACAAGCTCTAAGGCAGTAGTGGTTCTTGGGCATTGTCATGCTAAATGTTTTACTCAAAGCTATAGATCTCAAGGTGATAATCCTTTTTAAAGAGTCCAGGATGTGGACTTTAAAATACCCCTTATATAGACAGACATACATTAAAATGTGCATGTTTTACTCCTTTTTCTAATGAAAAACAAATTGTATGTGCCTTATTTAATATAGTGGCAGTGATTTGATTATGAAAATAGATGCCCTATTGTCATCTTTGCCTAAAACAGAGATGAGACAAGATGCTGAATTATTCAAAGAACAGCACAGGTAAGTTCTGTCTGCCATGATAATGCACTTATAGTACTTCGTGTTAAAATTAAAATTTACTGAATACTACATAAGGTCTTTGAAAATTTGAGTAAGCATTCCAGTTTTAAAAGTTGATTGTATGATTGTAGGAACAACCTGTTCATCTGCCCTAGTGCCATGCATCTTTACCTTTCCCTTAATAAATTAGTTAATAATACCTAATGATTTTCCAGCCTTATCCTTTACTGAAAAAAGAGTGATTACAATTAACGTGAATACAAGTGGTGATCTGGAGTTAGAAAACTTGGAGTCCATACATTTACTAAAATGTTGGAAGTAATTTCACAGATTAGAGCTAAAAGAAGCCCTGACTAATTTTCATTAATTTGGAAAACTAGCACAGCTTTTTCTGTTTGTAGATCTTGAGTACTATTATCAAGGCTAATATACGTAAGTTTATATTGTATAACCGGTTTGTGGCTTAGCAGTCTCACTCTTGACCATAGCTCCTGTGCTCAGCTTGACCCTAAAACACAATTAGATTAGACTGTAAAATATAATTAAATTACATTCAAACACAAGCTGATGGGGCTTATTGGCACTTAATTCCTTAAGAAAAAATGAGCAGACTGTCTTCAGGTAACAGATTTACACTTGGCAAGCTCATTTTAGTGTCATGAGTGTATTTACTTGTATGTTGGCTCCTTGTGTTTCTGATCCTAGATTTAAAACGTGAATATGCCAGAAGCGTTGTCTTTTGTTGTCATTGTTAATTGATGAGACCTAAAATATCAAGATGTGCATCTATGCATCCTGTCTTCTTTGTAATGGGATACTAACAGTAGCCATTTTTAATTTGAGCTTAGCTGGGGCATACTTTCTGGACCAAAGGCAGATGATGATACATTTTTTAAAAGGACATATGATAGCACAGGAACAATGATAATAAAAATTTTTAATGCTGTTTTCAAATCCTTACTTGTTTTTATCGGTAAACCTGCTCTACTGTACTGTGCTGATGTGCTGGCCCTGTCTAATACTTGTTGAAAAGACAAGGAGTGAAATCAGTAGCCTGTTTAAAGCGGCTAACACCTTTTCCAAAGTTATGCTACTACCATGTTGGAGGGAGTTTGACTCACTAATGGTACTCACATTTCTAGGTATATTTTTTTGTGGAAAACAAATTCAGATCGTAAATAAATTTTGTGTATTTGCAGCACATGTTTGGGTTTGGGGTTTGGGGTTTTTTTTAAGTTTTAAGGTTTACTAACATTTTCTTCCTGTAGATCCAGAGTACGCTAACTAGGGTGTCCTTGACTTTATCAAGTTTATCAAACTAAATTATTTTCTGGAATGCATAAAGCTAATTCAACCTATCAAGTTTCACACTTCTCAGTTGCCATTTTTCCCACTGTTATTTGAAAATTGCTGGCACTGCTCACGATTCTAGATATTGGTAAAGGAAACTGTAAAATAAAGTGACAAAAAGGCCGTTTTTGAAATTTTGCTGTGTGTTTTCCTTTTATTTTATTGATTTTGTAATGGGGCATGTATTTAATCAACAACCAGTATTGGAACTATGTAGATTAATGCGAAATTTTAATTGCTGTTCACGTTTAGCTTTTCTAGTGTATCACAGGGAGCAATTATGATTACTGCTTGAAATGAGGGAAATATCTTCACAAGCAGTAAAATCTCAAGTGGCTCTGATATTACAAATTTGTGCATAAAAATGTTTGTTATTTCCACAAATTCAGTTTAGAGTTTTCATGTCACTTATTTATTAATTTTTTTTAACAGCGTAGTAAAAGTTGATCCCCAACAGAATGAACCCTTCTATGATGTTA
The DNA here is from genome assembly GCF_000687185.1 of Egretta garzetta. Classification (NCBI taxonomy): domain Eukaryota; kingdom Metazoa; phylum Chordata; class Aves; order Pelecaniformes; family Ardeidae; genus Egretta; species Egretta garzetta. Next base: position 875,238 of record NW_009259578.1, read on the forward strand.
TTGCTATTGTGGATCCATTGACAAGAGAAGCACAGAAGATGGCTCATTTATTGATTGTAAGATGGTGGTAATTTCTTTTAATTTGCATATTTGTAGTTTAATTTTTACTAAACTTTTTCTTAATTCCATGTACGGCATAGTAAAGGGGTAAACAAAATTTAGGTATTTTTAAAAATATTTATTTGGTTATTTAAATTCATATTAAAAGGTTGGGGATGATCTAATTCATCATTCTAAGTACCTTATTTGCAATTAAAATTCAGATGCCACATGAACCATTCCTCTTAAAAGTGAGTCCATAAATGCTCTTTATAGTCAATAGAAGGAAAGGAGGCGATTGTGTGCATAATATAGAGGGAAAGAATCTCCCATCTCAAAATCTTAAGAGGCATATGCTTCTTTCCATGAAACCAAATCAGCTTAGTTTTCCAGGGTACCTAAATGAGGTGGTCTAAATCTGACCTGTAATATGATCATAAGAAGATTGGACTATAAACCTTTCAGTTCTTGGAAAGGTATTTCTCAGTTGATTAATGCTACCAAGTATATCTAGAAGTCTTCTGTTGTATGTAGCTATTGATCATCTAAAGAGAGACTGTCCTAAAAATATAACTCCTAAAATTATTTTCTTTTTTCACTAGCTGCAGAATATCACTCTACCTCAGGTTCCTTTATAGTTTCCCATAAAAATGTAAATTTTGTCTTCTCTTTATGGTCCGTAACAATTCCTGTAACTTGATTTTTGCTACATCCTGGGTTATATTTCCTCTGCAGTAATTATGAAAGTTTCATAAACTTTTACATTGCTTTTTCCCCTCCCATTTTCATACCTTTATGCCTTTTGTATTAAATGTTGAGGCATCCATTCACTCTTCACACTTAATAGTGAAGCAAAATAAAACATTTAAAAATCTCATGGAAATTCTGTTATTTCAAGACTAAAGTACTAGCTTTTCTGTAGAACCAGATCTTTCATTTCACCATTCTCAGTTAAAGCGGAAGCAAAATTTGTGTAGGAACTACCACAGCAAAGCATGATTTTTGCCCCAGTCAGTGTTGAATGTGACCACACTGTGATTTTTTTTTTTTTTTTTATTTTTTTTTTTACCCTGGTGAAAGCATGCTATTATATTACTTTGTGTCACTTAATAGTCAAAGAAATATTTGGGGGGGGAGGGGGTAAATATATACAAAAAGTTACTTATATTAAATGGAATTGAAATTGAGAACGTGTGAACAGCTATAATTAAACGGTAATCTAACTTAATTGCTTAGTCTGAGAAAGTGGCAATTTAAGGCCAGGGGCAAGGTATGAATCAAAGTATGAATGAGAGCAGAGCCAAGGCTTTTATCTGTTTTTAAAAAATATACTGAATTGTATCATAAGAACACTCTTTAGGCTCTCCAGAGAGATGCAGGCAGAAGTTTCCATATAATGTGTGTCTTGACAAAACTTTTTGAAAAAGGCATAGACTTTGGCATCAGATGTTTCCAGACAACGCAACAGTCACTGTCTACAGTAGATGTTTAATGCTAGCCTGGCTTGACAAGGGTTGGACCGTAGCAGTTCTCAGCAGAATACATGGAACAGCTAACTCATCCTAAAGTTATGACAGTGGTCCCTAAGATGATGTGAAAAAAATAGAAATTCCTCCTTCTAAAAATGAGGACAGAATGGAAGAATTGTGGTTCTTTTTCCTCATGGTTCACCAAAACAAGCTGAAACAATATTATACATGTCCCCTAGGCTAACCACTTTACTCCAGCAGTATGTAACTCTTAGGATCATCTACTTTTTTTTTTTTACTTGTGCCAGTAACTGTCAAAGAACTTAAAAATGTGAAGAGAAAAATCAAAACTTTTCTTTTTTCCTGTCAGTTATCTTTTGCCTTTTTTTCTTTGTTCATTCTGTCTTCAGGGAAAAAAATCTTATTCCATCCCTAAAGTGAGGAGAAATCTCTGAAGGAGCCCCTTTTGATGATCTAGTCTGATTTCCTATATAACACAGGTCATAAGACTTCTTTTTATCAATTAGCATTTGAAGTAGAAATCATTCTTTTTAATCTAATCCTAATTTAAATATTATCAAGTGGTTGAGTAATATCACAGCTCCTAGTGAGCTTTACCAGTGGCTAATTAACCTGACTGTTAAAATCAGACTTGGAATTGCAGGCTTTTATTTAGCTCCATGCTGTAAACATTCATCTTCTCATCATTTTGCCTACCTATTGAAGATTCTATTGTAAAAGTTTGTTTTCAGCATAGATGCTTCATATTATGGTGCCGTTCAGTCACAATTCCAAGTGATTGATTGAATACTTGTGGTTTAGTGAGTTAATCCTTTTCAGACGAGTTGTGGTAACTTGGAGTAAGCATTTTGCAAAGTGACTGCACATGTAAAGTACAACTTGGGCTAAAATAATTTTCAAGCCATATAAACTGGCCATTTGTTACAGTTTGAAATACTCCCTGAGCAAAATTTCCATGGTCTTTGCATTTTCTTAATTAAAGTAAACAGACAGAACTCTTCAAATACCCTGCTATAAAAAGGCTTTCCAATCTTGAACCATTTTGATGTGTTGACTTGAATGCCCTGGCTTTTGGTGTCCTCATAAGCCCTAAATGACAGAACCGAATTCAGTATTCCAGAAGTTGTATTGTTGGAAAACACAGAGATAATTCATTCTTGTCTTATTTGTCATTTCCTATTTAAGTTCTTTTGAAATCTTAAGTAAGAATGGCATTATTCTTTTGGCTACAATACTGTATTTATTTTTATGAATTGGGATGATACCTCAGTCTTGATTTCAAGATCACTTCATTCTGCACACAACAACCTATCACTGCAGATTGCTGAAGTGTTGTTCTGACTAATGGGACAAGGTTTTTGTCTTGTTTGAAGATAAAGTCCAATACAGGTTTATATAATTTTGGATGCAGCATCTTTATTTGAGAAATTGTTTTCTTTAACATTGAAAATACTGGGTATGTTTTAGTAGATGAGACCAGCTAGCACTGGTTACAAATGCTTCTTATTCTGAATGATGGATAAATACTTTGTCACTTTGACCTCTGTTTTGATTTTGGTGGTCTTTAACTCATGTCACGTAGTACTTTCCCTTCTTATGCTTTCAGTACTGTTGATGTTCTCATTTCCTGCTGCTTCACTTGTTCTCACCCTTATGCTATTCCTTAGTCTTTATTTTTTTTCCTCAGTAGTTTTTCAGTGATGGTATTCAGTTGACACAAAGGATAAGAATGAGAAACTAGGGAGCAGAACAGGTCCCTAGGACTATGTCAAGTTGTAGCACTATAGTAAAGAATGTGTAGACATGGGTAGAACTGAGGAAAAGAAAAAATGTTTATAATAAGAGAGATTTAACGCTGGCCATTGTCTTGCTTTGTTTCCAATTTACTTGCCATTATACTCATTATAGGTTTTAGCCCTAGTGGTATTGATGTTTTAACTTAGCTTTACTATCTTATTTGCTTTTCTAATATTATCCATAAAGGTAGGCTCAGCTGCTTTATGCTTTCAAATGAGCACTTTGGATCAGAAACCATAAAAACAAAGATAACTTGGTAAAGGTTTTTAAGAGTGCTTTAAATAAATTAATAACTTTGTTAACTTTAAACAAAATAGATTGCTCAAAAAATAAGAAAAAAAATACTGTCCTAATATTAGGGTTCCTATATAACAGCATGCAAAAGATTAGTATTTTAGAAATGAACAGATGAAGAAACTGAGAAAGCAGTAGAAATATTTTAACTTCCTGGAATGCTTTGAAGTTGATTGAATAGTTTAACACATCATTAATCTACTGCTGATATCTAAGATTATTAAATCATAGAATGGTTTGGGTTGGAAGGGGCCTTTAAAGGTCATCTAGTCCAACCTACTGCAATAAGCATGGGCATCTTCAAGTCAATCAGGTTGCTCAGAGCCCCGTCCAACCTGCCTTGAATGTTTTCAGAGATGTGGCATCTACCACCTCTCTGGGCAACCCATTCCAGTGTTTCACCACCCTCATTGTAAAGAATTTCTTCCTTATATCCAGTCTAAACCTACCCTGTTTTAGTTTAAAACCATTACCCCTTGTCCTGTCACAACTGGCCTTGCTAAAAAGATTGTCCCCATCTTTTCTATAGGCCCCCTTTAGGTACTGAAAGGCCGCAATCAGGTCTCCCCACAGCCTTTTCTTCTCCAGGCTGAACAACCCCAACTCTCTCAGCCTGTCCTCACAGGAGAGGTGCTCCAGCCCTTGGATCATTTCTGTGGCCCTCCTCTGGACCCGCTCCCATGGGTCCATGTCCTTCTTGTGCTCAGGGCTCCAGAGCTGGACACAGGACTCCAGGTGAGGTCTCACCAGAGCAGAGTAGAGGGGCAGAATCACCTCCCTTGACCTGCTGGCGGTGCTGCTTTTGATGAACCCCAGGTTGGCTTTCTGGGCAGCAAGCGCGCTTTGCCAGCTCATGTCCAGATTTTCATCCATCAGTACCCCCAAGTCCCTCTCTGTTGGGCTGCTCTCAATGCCTTCATCCCCCAGCCTGTATTGATACCAGGGGTTGCCCCAGGTGCAAGACCCTGCACTTGACCTTGTTGATCTTCATGAGGTTCACCCAGGCCCACTTCTCCAGCTTGTCCAGGTGCCTCTGGATGGCATCCTGTCCCTCAGGTGTATCAACTGCACCACTCAGCTTGGTGTCATCTGCAAACTTGCTGAGGGTATCCCACTGTCTAAGTCATTGATGAAGACCTTAAACAGTACTGGTCCCAGTACGGACCCCTAAGGGATACCACTTGTCACCAACCTCTGTCTGGACATTGAGCCATTGACCACTACCACTAATTAATACTTAATTAAGTATTAAAATAATTCTCTGAGCTTTACTGTATTCAACAATTTACTGTATACAACAATTTTAATGAGTGAAAGTAATTGTTTTAAGATTGGCTATTGAATAAAAGGCACATGTACTTTAAAATCTTCTAGAAAACAGAATATAAGAAAGGTGATAATATAATTTATTCAGACATTGGAAAATGGGGCTAACTGCTCTTTAAAAAAACCTGTATCATTAGGGGAAAACATTAATATCTTGACTATCAAGACTATCATGTTCTAAATCATGCAGTTTTAGAAAAGGTCAAATCTTTATTTGGAATATCTGACAACATCCCTTAATAGATATATTTAGAACTTTAAAACGTTTGAGATTTCTACGGAAGCTTGAGAAATGACAGGATATTGCAAGGATAACTTTGGCTTAATTTCAAAGTTTGATTACCAAGAACCATTTTTTACAGAAATTTTTTTTTTCTGTAGGTACTCAAAGACATTATCAATGTAAAACTCAGGTTGTTTTTGAACTGCAGATCTAAGCTGTCAGAAGTGCCACTGAAGAGGTAAGTAGTTTATAGCTTTTCTTACAAGTATATTATCACGGTTGGTTTGGAAAAACAGCCTTAACAGTGTATGTTCCCTTAAAAAATAAGCAGTGGTTTGCATTTCTGGATTCTTTTGCTGCATTAGTTATTTTCTTTGAATGTAAGTTGAATGTTACCTAAGCAGTTTGTGCTTGTCGAGAGGAAAATTCTAACTCTAAGGTGTCAAGCATGGGATCACAGGGAAGTGATCTGGTCCATCAAATGCACCTCTCATAAACAATCCTTGGAGAAATCAGTGGAGAGTCTTTCATGCTTGTGAAAACTTGCAGAGGGAGATTGTCCGCCTAACTGGGTTACTTCTTACAGTCCACTTACTGTGTAATGAATTTTACAGATTAAGTACACTTAAGATGAAATTCATCAGAGTAAATGTACTGTCTGCATTTGAGATCTCATTATAATTTGTTAAGAATATTATACCCTGAAAGTACCTGCCTTAAATTGAAGTTTCTTTTAACTATCTCTAAAGACCAGGGTTCGCTAATTCAGTTATAGACATTTACACTGAAGTGAATTCCCCAGAGAGGATTCCTTTCCCTCTGAGAGGAATGTGTAAGCACTGCCATCCCTGTGGCAGGTATTTTACCTATTATCTTATTATGAGAGAGAGCTGGTGGTGTAGTGCCTTCCCTTTAGCCAGCAGATTAGAGAATTAATCACTTGCCCACAAAACAGAAGTCCTTAGTTTCTATTCATTTTGGGAGGAATTGAATTCAACACCTCTTATACCACAAGAGAGCGTCTTAATCATCAATCTTCTGAGTATCTTGTGTGAACATTGTCATGATCACTTTTCAAGCTAGCTGCTTTGTAGGTGTTGGTGCCTGGTCTTTCCTTGTGCTTGGGAGGGGTGAGAGGAAGAAGTGTTCTGGCACCTACTCTGTGGACAGGTTGTATTTTTTTGTGGAGCAATGGTTTTGTATGAAATGCATCCGTATACTAGCCCAAATATTTCATGGGAAAATTGTACTCCTCCTGATGGGTACAGACTTTCTTAACTTTTTACTTTCCATAGTAATCAAATGTCTTTTTTTTTTCCCCTCCATGTGAAGCGCTCATTGCTTGCTGCTTTCACTCTCCATCTTCAGTGCTCTTCTTTCTCTGTTCTGATTCTTCTCTTTTTTTGAATATCAGTAGAGGAAGGAAGAAAATCATCATTATTTTGTTGCAGGGATCTTTCACCTGAAGAGTAAATTGAGTAAGCATTGGAGAGGAATAGACCCATCTCTCCTTTCCTGTGCTCTCTTTGCTGCTGCTAGTGTCAGGAACGGTTCCCAAACAGTCTTTCCTTCCAGTAGATTAGTTCTTCTGCTTAATTTAGCAAGCTGAGAATCCAAGGGAGTTCACAGTCAAGATGTTTAGATGCACCTCTTGGATATTTATCTTCCGAGCCGTTTAGAATGTTAATGGGAGATATGCACTTTTGCAGCAAAAATTACTCAAAAGCAAATAGTTCTGTGTTCATCCACGAGCCCATTTGAGATGCTGCAGTTATTGTATGACAGTACTCCAAAAGGACAGAGAGCTACCATGCCTCCAAACATCATTGATTTGGTAAACCTTGACTATATTTTAAAGTATTTTAGAAGAACTTCATGTTTGGAACTTTATGCTTCAATAAGTGTACTTTTTTTTGAACACTTCTCTTTTAACAGCTTCTATCGTTTTGTTCTGGAACCTGAATTAACGTATGGGATCAAAAAGCATCTTCCTTCTGAACCTATGGCGAAATTCCTAGAGTTGCCAGAATCACTCCTTTTGACTCTAAATATGATCACTCCTGAAAGCTGGTTGGTTGAAGCAGTAAAAAGTTCCTGTGATCTCGATAACATTCATTTACAGGATGTAAGTAACAGTTTGTAAACATTATAATACTTGTGTTGGACCTTCTGTTTCAAGAGGGAAATAGAGATCTTGTGGGATTTTTGTCTCTTATTTTCCAGAAGTGCTTCCTGTGGTAATTGATTATTTGGTCAGTATTTTACCATTTTTATTGTCATCTTCTTTTTTCACATTCTCTCTTACTTGAAAAAAAAAAAAAAAGTCTTAAAAGAAAGCAATGAAATAGAAAAAAATCAGAACGCAGAGTACAAGTTAAAGCAATTTATCTGCTGTGTTGAGCCTTATAATGTTTATGGCAATATTATTTTTTTAGATAGAATCCCTTAATTGCTTTATTTTTGTGTGCTAACTTTCTGTTTCTTTTTTAAAAATATTTTTATAAATATTTTTATATATTTTATATATTTTAAACCTAAAATAGGTTTAACCTAGGTAAATCTTCAAATCTGAGTATATTCCTGTTTACTAATATAGAATAAAATATATTCGACCCTTTTTTTTAATTCACAGGTTTTTTAATTCTATTTTTAATCAGTCAGCTCCAAAATCACTAGATTTTTTTCCAGTCACAAAGCCTATGCAAAATATTGAGAGTGTTTGATCCACCAAAGCTGTGTATTTGGAAGGTGTATTGTGAAAGTAAAGGTTGGGATTTACGTTACTGAAGTTGAGATGCCTCAGCTTCCTCAACAGTCAGTGGAGCGAAGGTCCCTCCAGGCAGTCATTCATACTCTTTACCTTGGATTCCTATTTTAAGATTGAGTGAAGTTCCTTCTGGAAGGGCCTATCTTCTTTTTTTTTTTTTTTTTTTTTTTGACAGTTGAATTTAGGTAAGGTAAATCCAACACATTTGTCATTGTAATAGGTTGCTTTTCTCATATAGTTAAATGGCATAATTTATTGATGAAATGTTCCTTTCACAGATAAACGGGACGGTTGTAGCAGAATATGAGCTAGAATATATATTGCTTGAAGGACATTGCTTTGATGTGACAATGGGACAACCTCCTCGAGGGTTACAGTTCACTTTGGGCACAAAGACTAATCCTGTCATGGTTGATACTATTGTGATGGCCAATCTGGTAAGGATTAAGTACAGAAATAGTCATCATAGTTGCACACTCTCCATGAGAATTCTTATGAGCTTCTTGTTCTTTGAATCCATTTCTCTGTCTTGCAAGCTTAATAATGCTAAAAGTAACAGGAGTATCCTGGAGTTGAGACCATCTGCAAAAGATGTGCATCTCTAATTTGCTGAGCTTTCCCCCCCTCCTGTTCTGATCCAGTGTAGGTTTAGATATAGCCTAATTTTAGATCCTTATCTGAAGTGCCTAAACTGGGAGTCCAATTGCCTTAAGGTGTGAATAACGTTCTGATTAAAATAACCATTTTTTTTTGTTGCACAATGATCCAGGCAAAAGAAGGTTCTTGGTTTAGATGCTTCAGTTAAGTACTCAGAGCCTCTGTGGGACAAATCCACACCTGAGAATTCCTCTGGTCATCTAAAGTAATTATTTTTGGTTTCAGCAGGCCGTAGAGCAGAAGATCTTGTGATTCCTGAAGCAAAAGATTTATTTTCTATTGGCTAAGGTAATTTGATAGAGAAGGATTAGTTTTGAATAATAAGATCTGTTACCTATCTGCCATTCCTGTGCTCTGTATCTCAAGGAGTAAAATGCTTAATGAACTCTGAATCTTTGATTTTTTAATTTTTTTTTTTTTTTTTTTTAAACATACAAGTACTGAATACGGTCCCAGTGGCAGAGGAAGTTCAACATGATGAAACTTCTAATGTTTCTTCACATTCCAAAGTTCGCTTTGTCTGGCTTTCACATAGCAATAGCTGTATGCAGTGTTCCTAAATTGGGAAGGAGCTGTGTTGACTTGGAAAGTTGTTCCAGATAAAAATTTTAAGTTCCAAAGAAACTTGTCACTTTAGGGTCAGTTTAGTAATTTATTTCTTTACTGCTCGCTTATGTACTGTTCTAGGTGGAGATTTTGTATGCAACACTGGAAGGCATTAATACAGACATACAGGAAAGGTGATGCTTGGTTGCATCACTGCTGCGTCACTTTCAGGGCTAGTATGACAGAAGGTCAGGGTCACTAACCTTGGCTGCAGTACTAAATATTGGATAATTAATGTTTGTATGTGTACCTGGTTGATTCTGAAATGCTGACAGAACAAGTGACTGTCTTTCCTTTTTTTTCATAGGGGTATTTTCAGCTGAAAGCAAATCCAGGTGCCTGGACACTGCGATTGCGTAAAGGAAGATCTGAAGAGATTTATCAGGTTTTTTCGTAAGTATTCATTTATCTTTTGGCAGCATACTTATAAATGAATCTGAAAGTGCAATGTATTTTGAAAAGATCTGACAGTATTGAAGAAAATGAGCAAAAATAACATGAAAAAAAATAGAGCAAGAAGCAAATGATGATTTGAAGTTTATAAGAGATACCTTATTTCCTGATAGTGTAAGTTGTCGTTTGATTGCTCCATGTGTTCTTGAAGGCATTTGGCTACATTAATGCATAATAAGCCTAAGCTGCTTGGCTAGACTTGATGCTAGCAAAGTCTCTTACGATACAGCTGCACAGCTACCAGACACTTGCCCTGTCAGTTCCAAGCATGGTTAGCGTTATCACACAACCACCTGCACCAGATTCTGTAGAAATGTCACTCATGGTTTTGTTGATTAATATTTTGGCATTCCCAACATACCTAACATGTAATTACAAGAATATGTCTGCTGGAGCATTGCTAGCTCTCCAGCAGCATATTGATCAGCTGGAGTAAGTGCTGTCAATTTCCCTCTCATAATTTTTATTTAGCCCTGAAGGTGCAGTGTAAAACAAACGTAGTGAGCTATAGTTGAATTAAAAAATGAAACAAAATGAAACAAAACCACTCTACTTTCTAGGTTGGATCAAAAGAAACTTAAAAATGTCTGCACTTTTTTATTGCTGATTTTCCCTAAGAAGTAACAGAAATGAGCTTAAGTGAGCTCAGCTAAGTTATGCAAAATTAATACTTGATGAGGAACGAAAACAATAACATTTATTTCATTTAGTTATTACAAGCCATAGGCTTAGAGTACTGCAGCTGAAGTATGTTTGGGAGGCTGTAACAGGATCTTTGCTATCAGAACTCAAGCAACTACCTGACAGGATGGAATTTTGCCAATAGGCATTACAGGATATTCTCCATCCTCTTATACTAGTTATACCCTCTCCTGTCAAACTGTGGGATGACCTGTTTTCTTTGGGGCACAGGCCTGTACATTATAATAGGATTTTTAGGAGAAATAGAGGAATTTGAAGTTACAGCATGTTTTACACCTCAGTGCTTATTTGGTTCTCTCACAGTAGCATCTAATACACATGCAAGTAATTTATTTTTACTCTATGTAAATACACAGTTTTTGAAATAAACTTTTCTCCCCCCCCCCCCCCCCCCCAAAAAAAAAAAAAGCAACCCACTGCATCTGACAAGGATCAATATTTTGAAGCAGTCACACTCGTGAATCAATTTGTTATTAATCATAGAATCATAGAATGTTTTGGGTTGGAAGGGACCCCTAGAGGTCATCTAGTCCAACCCCCCTTCAGGAGCAGGGACACCGCTAACTAGATCAGGTTGCTCAGAGCCCTGTCCAGCCTGGCCTTGAATGTTTCCAGGGATGGAGCCTCCACTACCTCTCTGGGCAACCCCTTCCAGTGTTTCACCACCCTCATTGTAAAGAATTTCTTCCTTATATCTAGTCTAAACCTACCCTGTTTTAGTTTAAAACCATTACCCCTTGTTCTGTCACTGCTGGCCCTACTAAAAAGATTTTCCCCATCTTTCCTATAGGCCCCCTTTAGGTACTGAAAGGCTGCGATCAGGTCTCCCCGCAGCCTTCTCTCCTCCAGGCTGAACAAGCCCAACTCCCTCAGCCTGTCCTCACAGGAGAGGTGCTCCAGCCCTCGGATCATTTCTAAATGATTCTGAATATTAGGAAGATGAAAATTGGTATACTCAGCAACAGTTTGCTTATTATTGGAACTTTGATTCTGTGATGTTAGTAAGAAAACAGGTATTGCAAGATAAGACCTAGCAGAAAATAGTTTATATATGAAGAAACATATATATATTCAGTTATTGCTGAATTTTTAATTTTTAGAAAGGCAGGTAGATACAACTTATTCTATTTTGATGGTATGCAGACTGATTAACTGAAAGTTGTATCTTTTATAATTTGGGCAAAGAGGTGTTTTTGTTTGTTTTGAGATTTTCAAGGGTCTCCATTTGTTGAACTTAAATGCTTTTTTCCTCCGTATGGAAATTTATAAATTATATTATATGTATTTGTATTTATATTAAAAGTATGTAGGTATTTTGAAGCATTTTAAAGCTGTGACCTAAATAGTCTGCTGGACATGTTTAGTTTTATGCAACAATTATGTAACAATAAAGTAGCTATTGTTAAATATTTAACAGTGCTGTCAGTATGCAAGACGTTTTGCTTGAATTTAAAAAGGAAGTTGTGCCTACTCTCAGTGAGTTTGCAAACTAAGTTACGCTAACAGTGTTCAGTACCTTTTGGAAAAAACACAAAATCCTTACTGGATTTGTTAAGGCAGTTTATAAATCATGATCCCAGTTCTTCCGAGCCCCAGGTCACATTCAAAACCTTATTCACATGATTGCTCGTTTGAAACGTGTATCTATTACATGAATAAAATTACAACATGCTGAATATCATATGGATAGAGATGGAGAAAGGAGAAGAGGTCCTGTATAAGATTCAGCATGCTGATTTAAAAGTAGAGGACAGTGTGATGGACTTGGTTTTCTTTCAGAGAGATACCTACCTAAAAACAAGTGAATATCCTCATCTGTAAGTAGCCATTGAGCACAGAGCTGGGTGACTAGGAATCGAAATGAAGAGATGTACTCGGTCAGGAGAAGTTACCGTAGTGTAATAGTAGGAAGTATAAAAAGATGTGAATGGAGAAACAGGCAAATTGGATCTTGAGACCAACATTAAGTGCCCAAGTTCACCAATGGTAACTGTCACTATTTCCAATGCATTATTCATGGTGCCTTGCACAGCCATGTCTTTAGGAGTACAGTTACCAAAGCCAACCAGTTGAAAGCCAGTCTTTACTATCTCAGCACTGTGATGAAGCTTTCCCTAGACTTTTTAAAGCAGATTTATTTTAAAAGTACATTTAATGCTGTCACACAGTGATTTCTAAGATGTTTTCCATGTTTTGAAAAATTTTTTTGAAAAATAAAATGTAATTTAATATTTGAATGTAATATATACCTGTATAATACATAATTATGTATTCAGCTGTAGGTTGCTGCATTTTTTTCATTGGTTGATAAAATTTCCTGTGAAAATCCAAATTGAAAAGTGAAGGCTACCACTGGAGACAATCTTTAGTGATGAATAAAACTCAGAAGTTTCTGAAGTTAAGATATAATTAGGTGCAAGTGAGGAATTTTGTTTCTGTAAATATCAGCAAGCCTAAACCTTATACTCCAATTAAACACAAGTAATAATGCATGTTTTAATGAGCCAGTACATTTGCATGGGTGTTTTTCTCCTCACAGCCATGAAGGAACGGATTCTGTGGCTGACCTGACAGATGTTACCGTGGTGTTAAACAACTTCAGAAGCAAAATTATCAAAGTCCAAGTATGTAAAGAGATACCTTTTTTGTCTGCACTATTTCCTTATATAAACATGATTCATGCTTACATGTCTTAGGCTATATTTAATTGGAAGATGTATACTGAAATATATCATTTAGATTTTGTATAATTAAGTAGAGAAGGGTGTGCAAATTAATCTCATCTAGCTTAAGGTGTCGAAGAGTGTAGTCTAGGTGCCTTAAACTCCCTCTCTGCATATTAGAATGAGACAGACATTCCAAAGGACTGCTCATCGCAGCTCACGTGTATTTAAACCAAGGGGATGACCATCTCTCCTGAGAGGGATTTTACATGAAGTCCAGATACCAGAGTGGAAGTTAAAATTAGGTGTGTTGAATTCTACCCTAAGCTACTAAATCTGTGTAAATGAAATTACATTACTTTCCTTCTTAAAGATGTATCAAAAAGAGATCATGAAACATGAGTTGTATTAAGGAGATAGAACCTCATAGCATTATGTTTTCCACAATTTCGTAAATAACATTTTGTGTAGGTGTACTTGGTACGTTATATCCTAATTTTTGACATTGAGAAGGGGAGAGAACGATGTAAACATAAGTACAAAAGGAATTTTTAAAACCACTTATGAGTCTTTTCCCCAGTCCTGTAACTGAAAGTTTCCAAAACCTGGAGAAAACGTGTAACTGTCTGCAGTGTGATGAGCCTGCCTTTACACCACAGAGAAAGGGTAAAAGGGTGCCATTTGGGTTAAAATAGGAAAATTATTCTATGTGAAAGGTGGTGCGTATTAAGCTTATAACTAGAATATGTAAGCTCTGTCATTTATTGAACTGTAGAATCACTTCAGCAATACCCAGGATGTGGCTTCAGAAGCATTAGCTAAAAAGATGCGTGATTTAGTGTGAATAGAAATCTGTAAGCATTAGGCTTGACAGTATAAACATTTGAAATTAATATGGTTAGAATTGAATATGTTCAAACGTTTAGTGTTTTAGAAGCTATTGGGGTTTCCAAAAAATTAGGTATTTTTTAATCAAGGAAATTAAGGTCAGCAAACAAAATTAATTTGAAGTCTTTATTAAGCATCTGGGTAAGACAGCAGAAATTGTTGAAGTTGGACGGGAGAGCTTATGTTTCAGCGACAGATTTGTCGCTTTCTTCTTGTGAAGGGCTTATGAGAATCACAGTTTCCCTTCAGGCAAGCTCCATGCATGGTGCGACACCCTGCTACCCTTCTTCTGCCAGCTAATGGCTGGACCACAAGCTCATGAGGGAGGAAAATGAGGTATAATTCTCCACACTTTTAGTTACTGTTTCTATAAAGTATAGAGGGCTTGAACATGCTGTTTGGTTTATTAATCACCATTTAATTTTTCATAATTGATTACTTTTCTTCTTATTACAGTAAGTTCTGTACACAGTTTGAAGTGTGAAATTACATTTTTACTGTTCAGCTTAATGCAGTTCAGCAAGTATTTTACTGAAACAGAAATTGGTAAGATGGTCCAGCTCTAGCCAGTAAGCACACCATAGTTACATATCACAATTGAAGTAGTAATTATCAACTATCTTCCCAAATTACACAAATACATTTGTTTCAATGACTAGGTACAGAAAAAGCCTGATAAAATGAATGAAGATCTCCTTACTGAAGGATCAACAGGAAAAAAAGGAAATCGAGAAACAGTTACAAGGTAACACATAATTTGCTTATACTTTAACCATGCCAGGACGTATGTGTACTACTACTCATAGCCTAAGTGTTTCTTAGTTGATAGTGATACAAATATGCAAAAAGGTTCCCCAAGGTATTTATAATATAAATAAAAAGGGGGAAAAGACAAGCTATAATGTGTTATACCTTTCATTATTTATTTCCTTTTTAATCCCTCCTTTGCATTTCTAGTTCCTGTTCATTTTCTCCATTGGCATTATTTTTATTTTGTTGTGGGAGGCAACTGATCTCAATGTGAAAATCTCAGCCAGTAATGTGGTACTCTACTCAGCCTGCTTTTTGATGTTCAGTTTAATACATCTATGATGCTGCTTGTCTGCTGCTAGACATAATTTATGAAAGCTCAAGAAGTGTTTTTGTATTTCTTAATAAAATAGCTTTTACTTTAATGGTTGAGTTCCATAAATAATTGTAATAAATGCCTCAAACTTTACATTTGGGCCTAATAGCATTGTAGTATTTCTAATTTGCTGTGTACCATTGTAAAATTTTGTTTTCAGTTGCTCATAATGTTGCTCATAATTATGTTGTCTGTGGATGGTGTGTAGTTCAGGGTGGTTTTGTTTTCTAAATTTGAATTTTGCATTTATTAACCAGACACAAGTTCCTGTGAAATTGTTTTATCATTTTTGAGAATGAGATAAAGGCAAAAAAGAGTGTTTCATCTTTGCTTAGAAAAATAATTTTAGGGGCTTTTTTAATAGATTAGTATATCTGTGCTGTGGATCAGAACATGGGGTGTTGTATCATTTTCCAAGACATGTTAATTGTCCTTTTGAGAGAATTTCAATCAGATGACCTTTGATCAACATATTTTAGAAACAGCGTCCTGGATGCTCTCCAAATATTCTTTTCCTTGTAACACTTCAGAGACCTTTTTCACAAGAAACATTTCAAAAAGATAATATTCTCACGTGTGAAAATTGGGGTAGTACTGGCAGAAGTACTTACAGAATTCCCAATGATTTGATGAGTTATTTCTTCCCAATATTTCCTGCGTGTCAAAGAAGAATGAGCCTGGGTCTTTAATCTGGAATGCTGGCAACAATAAATTCATCCACTCTTTCAAGGTGATGATAATTCCTCTTCTGGATCTTCAGGGCTGTTGTGGGGAGGACTTAATTTGCAATACATTGTTCCCATACTGGACTCCATCCACTTTGCTGGAAAAACTCACATTTGCTCTCAGAAAGTCTGATTTCCAGCACAGGTTGTTTCTGCAGTATGCTACCAAGTGCTAAGCTGTCATGGCTATATAATTGCAAAGGCAAAGAACTGGAGGTAATGCCTTCTGAAATAACCAATTCGGGGCTAATGACTTGACCGTGTAAACAATTTAATCCAGGTAATCATAGATCTTGTTGCTCTTAAAGAAAAAAGAAATTGCAGTAGCTTTGTCCATAAACACCTTTAAGCATTCAAGATTTACCATTGAGGTAAAGTCTGATTCCTCCATTGTTCAGGAGAACATCTTTGGACTATAATTCAGCTAGTAAGAAAGGGATACTGTCAGTATGAGGGATTTAAGGAGAATGTCTTTTTCATCACTATTTTCTCTATATCCTAAAAACTTTCTGGCCCCAAACAACTGCTGTGAGACTTGGAAAAATTTTTCTTCCATTTTCAGTAGCCTTGGCAATGGTTGTCAGTCACAAAGACTGTTAAAGATAAAGAAAAGGCATAGAAGTTCTACTTTATCTAGTAAACAGTTGACCCCAATCCTCAGCACACACATTTCTTGGTAGATCCAGGACTGGCTTCTGTTTCAGCTTTATCATCTCTCCTGACATGGCCTCTTGTATCTCAAGTACCTGGACATTTTATTGAGTCTCTGTTGCTGATTTTATGTTTATCACAGGTGATTTTTCTGTTACAATATTGACTAGATTCAGAAAGCCTTCCAGACTACTATACTGCAACTCTCTCAGATTTCTTCCTGAAGCCACAGGTCAGGGAAGTAGACCCACGTTTCTGCACAAAGGTGGCCTCTTTTGCAGAATGATGTTAGTTGAAGGAATTTTTCTTTGTCTTCAAGCTTCCCATTTCTAATTGGCTGCATAAAAGGATGTACGGGCAGTGGTCAAAATCTTAGCTCCCTCGAAGAATGTTACAAGGCCAGAGATCTTGTGATCTTCTAGGTCTAGTCTTTTTTTCACCGTGTGTTGCTTCATCAGCATGAATCAAGTGCAGAGCTTGGCTGGGCTGTTGAAGCCTCTCATCCAGTAAAGTTTATTTGCTCTTCCCCTTGATTCAAGGTTGTGTCACAGGGGTATGACTTGAGGCTTGTCATTTGCCCGTCAGCTTCTTCCTGTCTAGAAACTTGTCAAATAACCTTCCTCTTTGATATTGCAGAATGAAAAGTATATCCTGCCAGCACACGGTTCTTTACAGGAATTATTGTGTGCCCTGACAGGGGACACGTGTGCCTACCACATCACCTAAGTACTTTCATAACTGAACTGGCCTTCTCCAACTGACTGCTTTTCCCATGGGACCTTACAGGTTAACCCAGCCATCTTCAGGGCAGCTTGTTCCGTTTTGAAGATTTCTGCCTTCTGTAAAGCTTTGCATAATCGGTATTTTCAAGATTCTTGTATCAAAAAATGATTTTCTTTTTCACAGCTGTCTTTGTAGTTACACGTGGTGATGGTTGCATTATAAAGAGCTTTCTGCTTTGTATTAGTGGATTGATGTGAATTCTTTTAAATATGTTGGAGATCTGAGACTTGTGTCATTTGTTCTTAAAGATTATGAGGGATACTTATTTTTATACTTCTTAAAGTATACTTTTAAAAGTGATCTAACCACAATAAAAAATAATAGGAGTGACTCACAATCAAGTGTGTGAGGAGTGACTCGCCTCAAAAAAAAAAAAAAAAAAAAAAAAAACCAAAAACCAAACAAAAAAAACCCCCCAAAAAACAACAAAAACCCCCCCAAACCAAACAAACAAACAAAAAAACCAAAAAAACCCCAACCCCAAATTATTGAGGTGAATCTCCAACAACATCAAGCCTTACTGTAACCAGTTTGGCTAAGACAGCCTTTGCAGTTCTGGTGTCTGTGAACCAGCGTTCTGATGGAGACTGCAGACACCATCCCCTAGCTGTTTGTGCTGGAAGGCATACATGATTAAAAAAAATCCTAGTAGACTTTGGTATTCAAAGCAAGCAAAGAATGCTGTGCAGCAGAAACAGAAAACCTCTGGACAATGTACCTCGAATCGTAGCTTATAGGGAAAGTAATTGGATGAAATTAAGGAAGAATTTGGCAAGTATTATGAAAAACACTTGGGAAATCCCATCACCATGGACCATTGACTGTTACGAGAGTATTCTGTGAAAGACTACTGCTCCTCAGCTTTGTCATTTACTGTTGGTAAGGTACTGGGCTAAATATGTGGTTTGGCCTAATATGGCCATCTCCAGTCCGTATTTTAGGGTATACATTCAGCTCAAACACCTATGGGGCTACGCAAACATTCCTCACCTCAAGAATATGCATTGGTTCTTGTGATGTAGAATGCACGTGGTTGAAGCTTGAACAATAACTGTTACTGATTTTAAAAATAACCACTTCTCAAGATATTTTGGCTGTGTGATTTTTGCTTTGATAAAACGTGGAGTTCTTGCCAAATTTGGGTTCTGTTTGATTGAAAATTCTGGAGACTGCAGCTGTGCCATCATTAGTCCTGAGTGACTGGGCATGAGGTGTTGCTCCCAAAAGATTTTGTTATCATAGGCATGTGCAGTGGGAGTAGAACATAAGCGTATTCAGTTACTGTAGGATAAGTATTTCTTTTATCATTTCTTACTTACCATTTACGAGCTTAATGGTAATGTAGTAGTATTTTCTTC
>NW_009259578.1:893796-910766 GCF_000687185.1 Egretta garzetta
TGAATGTATACTTTATATAATAATTTTTATTTTCTTAGATTTTCAGAAAAAAATCCAACAGAGGAGAAGGAAAAGAAAAGTGATATTCTTAACATTTTTTCAGTTGCTTCAGGCCATTTATATGAACGTTTTTTAAGGTAAGGAAAGGTAAAAGGGAAATGAGAATTTCGTAGGGATACTGTAAACGTTCATCCTAAAATTAAGCAGCTTAAAGAAAATTACTTCTTTTTAACAAGCGGTAAAGAATAAATTGTTAAAACATAGCAAAGTTGTGTACATTGAGGACCAAATGTCTCTTTGTTTGAGAACAAAGTGATTCAACGTGTGGGTGTTAAAAAATACTGTTATTCTTTGAAGAAAGAAAAATGTTCTGTCTTTCATGAGTGCATGTGTAAAGTGTGAACATAAAGGATGAAGTTCAGCCTCGCTTTATAAGGACATGGCAGCAGTGACTTCATTAGAGCTGTATCTATTTTATGTTTAGTCCAAACTATGGATACCACTATATGCACAAATGGCCTTACTCACCGCAGTGTTCATTCAATAAGTAATGATTGCTTTGAAGGAATTCTTACAGCATTGCCTAATCTGCTCACAATCATCTCTGTTACTTTTCTGATTTCTTTGAGGGCTTGTCTACAGGTGTCAGATTTAGTTATTTTCCTATCCTAAAATGGAATTTCACAGTTCTTTCATGCATATTGATTTGGAAAGCAGTATTTTGTATGTATTGATTTTTATTTCTTAGTAGTCTGACACAGTTTGAATATCTGCATTTCTTTCCCTCAACCTACAACAACCTTCATAAAGGGAAAGGCTTGTTTATTTTAAGAGACAAAAATTAGTTTTAAAACATTCTATATGCTTCTTTACCTTATTTTGAAGTTTATTATTTCTTGATTTTTAAGGCAGACTTGACCTCTTGTAAGGTTTGAAGGCATTGCTTATCTGTCTGGTTACACCAAACAAATGCTAAAATAGTGAAAAAAAAATTGAACCCAAAATACTGATTTTTACAGTTATCAAGAGTTTTCTGAAGAGGATCTTAACATGCTTTCTCTTTTCCGCTGTTTTTCATTTCAGCAACCTATTAAACTCAACCAATGTATTTCTAAAATAAGTTCTCTCTGTAGCCAAGTTAATATAAAGTATTAATTGTTATTCTGGTTTTGTCAGGCACCTCTCTTAGAATAAAACATGCTAACAGATCTGCTTTTGAAATTGTATGTTCTAATATTCCTTAGCTGATCTGGATCAAATAAATCCATCTCAAAGTGGTCTTGAACACACGCTCTTTAAAGCTTTTAATTAGAAATAGACAGAAATTTCTGCTTAAATTGGGTTAGAACAAATTATACTTAGAAAGTTCTAGCACCTTCTAGGTGCAGTTGAAACTGAATGACCTGTGTGTATTCATTTGTTTATTGTAGACTTCTATTTCCACAGAATTATGATGCTTTCTGTCCTACGTCATACAAAAACACCAGTTAAATTTTGGTTTCTGAAAAACTATCTCTCCCCAACATTTAAGGTAGGAAAACCATCTTCCTTTTATTATTTTTTTTCTTTAAAATTTTAAGTAGTTTTAAAAAAAACACCACCAAACAATTGAGTAATTATGTAATTCAAAGTAAATTTTCACCATTGGAAATTACCTCTGAATGCATTAAATACCAGTAGTTTGAAGTTTCATGTGTAAGGTTCTTCTTTTCTGGAACCCAAAGCCCAGTTATATAATATAATAATTTCTTCTCTTCTGATAGTCTCCAGGAGCTTGAAAAAAATGCTTCTTATATTTATTGTAGCTGAGGATACTGCTAGAACTAAAGAAAGATTTTAAAATAATAATTAATGTAGTCAGTACAGCCAACACAGCTGCAACTGTGTTGCAATAGTCCCTTTTTTCCCTTCTGAGTCCTTGTGTGTGTCACATACATGTGCAACTAATAGTTTTTTCATTCTTCTAGGATGTTATTCCTCACATGGCTAAGAAGTATGGTTTCAAGTATGAGTTAGTACAGTATAAATGGCCCCGCTGGCTTTATCAACAGACAGAAAAACAGAGAATTATCTGGGGCTACAAAATTCTTTTTTTGGATGTTCTTTTCCCTTTGGCTGTGGATAAAATAATATTTGTTGATGCTGATCAGGTAAGAAAAAATGATGCTGTATAAATGTATGAGGAATTCGTTTTGGCTTGACTTGATCCAGTTTCATTCTCTGCGGCCATTTTGTTCAGATATTGGTCTCTTAAGAGTATTGGGGTTGTATGAGCAGAACCAGTGGTGTTGCAGAACGTGAAATGCCATAATTTCACTTGTCTTTAGTCATGTAGAAATCTAAAGTCTTACTACACTGAATTGCCCTAAATTGCCTGTGGAGAGAGAAAGGCACCTGGAGAGGTAGGTGCTATCTTTAAGGTGAGTTTCACCTAAGGCATATTCAAGTGATTCAGTCTCTAGGCTGATTGTGAGAGGCCTTCTCCACTCACTGTGGAGTGGAGACCATTTGAATAACTTCTAGATGGCTGAATTTTTTCAAGATTAATCCTGACTCTGTTTTTCCTAAATTTGTATGCAATCTTTCACTCAGAAATGAATGTTGTATAATATACTGAAAGATAACATGCTGTCTCAAACAGATGAGACATTGAAGAGTCTATGACATGGTTATTGAAAACCTCAGAACAAATATTATGTATCTTGGTCCTTTTCTGAAGCTTAAGAATAAATTAAATTGAGAGGAAGCAATGCAGACTGCAACTTCTGCAATTTCCTCTGGATACAGTAGTAGTACTGGTTGTCTGTCCTAACTACTCTAAGGATTCTCTGTACTTCGAAACTAACTAAAACTTTTTTACCACTGATAAATTAGTGAGGTTTGATGGAAGAATGATTGGCCTGTAAATAAAGGATATTTGTAAAATGTCCTTATTACCCATTTTTAAAAGTACATTATTACTAGATACAAAGATTTTTCAAATGATGCATTAATTTTGGAGTGCCCAAGCTAATTAACAAATAGAAAGGACTTTTTAGAAGGGAGGTGCTCAGTAGATTTTGAAAGTTATATCCCTGCATGAAGGAGTTTAATACTGGGCAACTGGAAATCTGCTCTATAAATTAAAAATACTGCTTGTTTTATTTTATTTATTTATTAAATGCGTTCCACAGATGGCCACAGAATAAACAATTTATTTTTTTTTTCTAGAACAATAATTTGGTAAATGTCATTCCAATGGAATACTTTCTCTATACTCCACTGTTGTAGCATCTCACATTTTTTAAAAATGAAAATTAAAATAAGGAAGCTTGCTGCCATAACTACCCTCATATGCATACTTTAAAAACAGTATTAAATTATAAAAATATTTTTTATTTTTTATTTAGATTGTGAGAAGTGACCTAAAAGAACTCCAAGATCTAGATCTAAATGGAGCTCCCTATGGATACACACCTTTCTGTGACAGCCGTAAAGACATGGATGGATACCGTTTTTGGAAATCGGGATACTGGGCATCACATCTTGGAAAAAGGAAATACCATATTAGGTAGGATAACTCCTTACATATTTTTGTGCACTTCGTGAATTTGATTAAAATCTGGGTCTTAATACTGATCACTAAGGCATTCAAAAGCAATTGCCCTGTGGTTGTTCTCAGCAAGAGATGAGAAAGGCATGAAAGCCGATGACATGTTGATTTCACTTTTTTATTGCAGCTTCAGCTACTTAATAAAAAAAAAATATTCCTTTAGGATGGGAACATTTTTTGGGTTCCTGTTTCTTTTATTAATGTTATCAAAAAGAAGGTGAAACTCCACAAATCTTAATTCTTTCTTTTTTATCTTTGTAGTGCCTTATACGTTGTAGATCTTAAGAAGTTCAGAAAGATCGCAGCAGGAGATAGGCTTCGGGGCCAGTACCAGGCTCTTAGTCAAGATCCAAACAGTCTGTCAAACCTAGATCAGGTATATACGGGTTTAAGCAATTTAGTTTTTATTTTCTATGTCTGTCTTAATATAAATGGAATTATTTTGTATCTCTATATGTTATGTAATTCTGAAACTATTTGCCCTTTACTGATGTTCTAGCAAATTTTCAGGTGTGCATATGAGCACAGTTCAGAAAACCAAATAATTATTACTGTAAATAACCGTTTAATATGAAAAAAAGAGGAAAAACGGCGTAGAGGATAAATGTATTGCACTGCTGTCCTTTATTTGTAGATGCTCTAAGTACATTTGTGTTTTTCTAATGATAACCTTATATTCTGGTAATGGTAATTATATTCTTACTTAACTAACTTACTTAAGCTCTTTTTCTTCTTTCTTCCTTTTTTCTGTTAATGTAAATTTAATTTTTGTAAGCTAACTGCTAATGCACTCTAGTGATTGCTGTACATGGTCACCCTGGGGTGACTGTAGTCTTCATTTATGTAACTCCACCAATTTTTAAAGCTACGTGGGTTAAGTCAGGGTGCAAATCACAAGTGCATAAGTAGATCCCAGATGTACAGAACGTACTCAAATTTATTTTCGTCTTCTGTAGTAGAGGCTCTTTAACTCAGCAGGAGATTGATAATACAGCTCATCCAATTTCTGCCCAAGTAAATAATAATTTTATTCATGTGTCTCTTTGGGTGAGCTTCAGAAGGATTAATAAGTGAGATTGTCCCTGCTTTTGTAATTTTTCCATGTGGAATTACTAAAGCACAAAAGGTTTGTTACGGGCTTGTAGCAGTACAGAGTTGGCAAAGCCCGTGTCTCTCAATGCCTGCATTCCACCCCCTTACTCTGCAAGCAAGCTTCTCTCTCTCTCCTACCTAAGTACCTTACTGCCACTTGCATTTTTTCCCAGAAATAAAATTAAAAATTGAAAACAGAAGTTCTTATGATACCGGGCAAAGAAAAGTGGAAATACAGTCACGTTGCAAACTCAAACTAGACAGGACACAAGGAGTTGGAGCAGCCTTAAGCTACAACTGTTAAGAGCAAAAGACTGATATAACAGCAATGGTCAGATTTTACCTCTCTTTTCCAGACACTAGAATGAATTATGGGCCCTGTATTGCACACTTAGAGAGCTCTGATGTGATTAGCTGTGTTTTTCAAACATAGCCTTACCCATGCGTACAAGGTGTCTTTCAGAAAGACCTTAAAGATTCAGAAGCTGGTTACAGGGCTTCCACTATAATGCTGCTTCTCAGAAAGAGTCATTAGTTCCTTCTAATGTTCTCAAAGTATTAATAATGTATATCTTTCAGTTTTGAGATTCTTATATTTTCAATGACAGCATTAATAGTTCATAGCATGTATCTCTTCTAAATCTGTTGGATCAAATCAAAAGCCACTCAAGTATCAGGTACCCTTCCTTCAGCACGTCAGTGCTGAGAGCAGACATTAAGGTAGCTAAATCTTGGCAGAATGGAATTGGAATTCCTTTGGAAAGGGAAATATTTTGAAGTAATATTTTCACAGTAATCTGCTTTCTGACTGTATTGATAGGAATCACTTTGTCTTCATTGCTCCTACTTATGCCAAATCCAGCGTCATTCCTAGAAATAGAAACCACAGTGCAATCTTTTACAAGAGTCCTGGAGAGCTTTTAGCTACTGATAGAGATGCATTATGATAATTTTTTTTCTTTTTATTTTAAATATCTGGCTGGAGTGCTCACTGCCCTTCTCAAAGAAGCAGCAATCTCAGTTCTTTGTTAATCTGCCAGTACTGCTGCCTTCATGGGTGGCAGTTAAGGTTATGCTAATATAAACCACAAAATAGAAGTAGATAGTGTGGGGAAAAAAGGTAATTTTAAATGCCAAAAATAGTTAATAAAGAACTCTTAGGGAGCAAAATTACACACGATAAAACCTAGATTTCCAGTACAGCCAATTTAATGGTTCTTTTTAAAAAGAAGCATGGAAATTTCTATGTAAAGATGACAAAACACGTACACTAATACCAATATTTATACTAATACCAATTCATTAACAACTAGGCAATTAAGCATCTTTTTCTTTACTTAAAGAATAAAATCAGCGAAAAGCAATGTAAGAGTAGAATTTTTTATTAGGAGGAAATTTTTTAATTTTTTAAACTGAAATTTTATTTTCTAATAAAGATGCTGCTGTACTTGAGTCCCCCTTTAAAATTGTGTTATCTGACTAAATGTGGAAACAGTCATATTGTAAATCAAACTGAAGAATGACTTTTAAATGTTGTTTGTGATAGTCTAGAAGACTTTCATTTCAGCAGGTTACATATTTTGAATTTTAGCAGTGACAGTAAAACCAATCTGTTCTTGCTCATTTATTTTTCTGATTTGTGAATGTTTCCTCTCTGATCTTCCAGATGTATTTTAGTGGTTTTGAGTGTAAATCACTTTCTTCTGAAAAGCAACTTTTTGTTTAGATTTTTTTTAAACTTTCTTCTATTTACTTTAAATCCTGGAATTAGGAGCTGGTTTTATACTTTCTACTCCTTATAACAATTTGTAAATTCACAACTTCGAGAGTTACAGTAGTAACTCAGGAATTGTGATTTCATTTAGAAAGTCAAGAGGGAGAAGAGAAAACCAATCACTTTTCTCTTGAAATTGAGATGGTAATAAACCATTTATTTTATCTTCCAAAAATTCATTGAATTGAAGTTTTAAAAAAAAATAAAGCATTTAAATTAATGTTGAATGTCTTGACTCTCAGTATACTTATATTTGATGTATTTTTCCTATACTAATGTCTATATTTGAATTAAATTATATGCCTTTCATAATGCACCTATACCTATACGTATTTTATTCTGTCACATTTAGCAATGTGAATTGGCAAAATAAGATGTGACTGATACTTACAATAAGTACTGACATTTATCTTGTAAATATAATGTTGGGGTTGCACATGTGAGGGAGATTACGAATCGATCTATAAGCGATAGCTGTTATTTTTACCTATGGCCAGAGTACATGCAGTGCATGACCGCCTGAGGTTTTTCTCATTTGTAAATGCTGTTCCCTACATTTAGCAAGATATTGATTCAGAGTTTTCATGACGAGGGTCCTTAGCTATATATAGTAAAGGTTGAAAAAAAAGAAATTTTAAGTGAAATAAGGAAGATAGCCAGGTAGCAGTTTAATACCTTTTCCTTTTCACGCCCATGTTTCTGGACTCCATTTTCCTAGAAGAGGGCTAAATTTAGGGTAGTGGTGTAATCCTGGATTATATACTTTTAAGGGCAGGAATGGTAAGATGGTTAAGTTTTGCTTTAATAATTTCACACGGTCTAATTCTGCTCGGTTGTATTTATAGTGTGACAAACAGGATCTGAACCATAAGTATAGGACAGTAGTATTGCTTATGTGAAGCTAAGGAAGGAAAGATGTAAGTACAAGAAGAAATTGCTTGAGAATTGAGAGGTGGAATTGGCCATCAAAATGACTATTACTAAGTTTTGAATTTACTTGAAAAAGAACTACGTGAGCACTTAGAAGGAAATGTAAGAACAATTTGCAGAAACAGTAACTGGCTAAGATATTCTACTTTTAAGTAGTTGCCTGATAGCCTGTTACATTAAATTCAATGCTAACTTACGATTTTACAAAATTTCCACAGGATCTTCCCAATAATATGATTCATCAAGTAGCTATTAAGTCTCTCCCTCAGGAATGGCTTTGGTGTGAAACCTGGTGTGATGATGAATCCAAGAAAAAGGCTAAAACAATAGACTTGGTGAGTTGATTTTGAGTGAAGTTAAGTTTTACAAATTAGAAACTTTGCTGTAGTTTCTGAGGCTTTTGAGATACGCATATGCGATGTCAGGGAGGCAGCCTCGCTGGAAGGCACTGGCACCCTACTTCCCGTTCCCTACAATACAGCAGCTTTTCTCCTTTCCTCTGAGACCTCTCCTGCTTCTCTGTACCAAATTTGGTTATGTTGAAGCTGAAAACTGTACCTGAAAATTAGACATTTCTAGCTGTAACTGGATAGGATCAGGGTTTTTCACACCTGTACATGTATTTTCCTTATCTTTTTTCCATATTCAGCCAGCTTAGTGGACCTCTAATGAAGTACTGCTAACTGTTTGGGTATTGTGTGCTGCTGTTTTGCTCTCTACAAAACAGGTTCCTCCAGAAACTGCTCTGTAGAGGATTAATATTATCGTGGGTTTCTCTGTCCATTTCACCACTACAAGCTGGAGATAAAGCAGAGCTTAAAAAGCGTAATGCTGAGGAGACCATCCACATTTAGAAAGAAGAAAATGTCTGTCTTTGGGAATTGAAACAGAGAGAGAAAATGTTCTTCTCTGTCATTATTAGCCCCACCCTCATTTTTTGGCAACCTCCATGCAGTGTGAGTGATACTTCAGAGCCGTAATTATGAAGAAAAACAGACAATTGGAATCTGGTGCGAATATTCATCGTGTAAATAGTTTGGTTTTCTTTGTGTCTTTACAGTTGTTAAAATAAGCTTTTTTGTGCCCTAAACATGGGTACACTCTTTATTCAAGAAAGACTGAAATTAAGTTACTAGACCTTCTTTCAATCCCCATTATAGTGTATCACTTTTTATTATGATTTGCACCTATTGATTACTTCCATAAAATAACATATTTTCTAGACAACGCTAGAGGAAGCATTACAAACTTAATAAAAAACCTTATCAGATTTAATTTCAGTATGCTAATGTGTATCTTCTATCTCCCTGTGTACCTTTGTCTAAATATTAGTAGTCTTGTGCTGGCTATGTCTCTGCTATCCATATAATCAGAAGAAAATACAAGTATTTACAATAAAATGTTTTAAATAATTTAAACAGCATTTATTTACAATTTGGTTTGTGTGATTTTTTTTTTTTCTAATTATTATTATCAAGATAAATGACCTTGCACGCTGTCCTTTAGCAAAATTGTAAACGCCGACAAAATTATTGTAGATATGAAATAATTTAGAGCAAAGAAATATATTGGAGAGTGGAGATATTTCTTTGAGCTGGCAAGAGATGACCCTGTTTATAAAAATATGAGAATTTTCGCCAGACACTTAACCTGTTATGGTGACTGGAATCTATGGTAAATAGCAGTTCTCTGCAAAACATTCGGTCGGTATTTTTGCATAAATAACTTTATACTGTACTTCTCTAAATTCCTTGTCAGGATTCGTGATTTGCTGTTGAGTAGTTTCTGGCTGATGTTAAACTTATTTTTCACTTTGAAATAGTTGTAGACCATTTGAAACATTCAGATGATTGTCCTAGCCAACGTATGGTTACAACTGGCTAGTTTTTAACAGTGATGCACGTTTGCTGTTCTGCCGTTCGTTTTTAGTAACGTTGAGGGGGAGATCGCTTTAAAGTTCATTGGAGAGGTGATGTTTTCCCATTTACTTTGTTTACATCTAGTATGTTTTAAACTTGCAGTGCAACAATCCCCAAACCAAAGAACCAAAATTAAAGGCTGCTGCCCGGATAGTTCCCGAATGGGTTGACTATGACGCTGAGATACGAACGTTAATACAGCAAATTGAAAAAGAGAAGAAAAATATAACATCGTTCTTTCAAAAAGGTAATTTACACGCAGATTCATCTCTTTAAAATAAATATTAATATGGTTGAAATTAAGGTTGGGATCGGTAGACACAAATAATGCATTTGTTTCATTTTCCCCACTCTTGGAGAAATTGTGTGGGTTTTAAGAGTCGCATGATGCTTCTTTACACAGGAGTTACACTAAGAGGATAAAATCTTCTGTTTCACACCAAAATCCACAAGGAAATCGTTAGCAGTGTCCTGTTGTTAGAGTTCAGACACAACCAACTGTTCCACAAGATATGAGCCACAAATATTAAATGAAGTACATTAGCTTAGACCTCACTTAAAGAATCTAAGCTAACGCCTTT
Organism: Egretta garzetta; assembly: GCF_000687185.1. Classification (NCBI taxonomy): domain Eukaryota; kingdom Metazoa; phylum Chordata; class Aves; order Pelecaniformes; family Ardeidae; genus Egretta; species Egretta garzetta. Next base: position 903,685 of record NW_009259578.1, read on the forward strand.
TAATTCAGCATAGTCTGTTAAGCAGTAGGTTACTGAGTCCCTCTTAATTCATTAGTTCACAAAAACTTTGTCAGTAACTTCAGTCTTCAGTGTCAATCATTAATTCAGTAGTAAGATACCCCTTACTAATCTTTTCTTACTTTTCAGCTTGAAATGTGCTTGAAAGCCACGTGCTGTTTCATTTTCTAGCATGATTTGATTTTTTTTTTTATTTTACATTGCTCTTCTAACTTCTTAATCCTTTAGAGCCAGTGCGTATTCAAAGTACAAGATGTGAGAGATTTAACAAATAAAGGACAAAAGCTGTACACAAGAATACCTGAGTAAGGTTAAAAACCTCCTTCCCTCCAAAACTAAGAACTGCCGAACGCTGAACCATCGAGATAAATGATGGTTCGCTTTCTCCATACTGCCCAGATGTGCAGCCGTGGTCTCTGTGCCTGGCTACTTGTGCTCCCCTCCTTTCAGGTTTTACTCATCCTCTCCAGAAACTTCCATCTTGCGCTCTCTGTCTTCAGACTGTACTTTGCAGGTTTCCCTGCCAGTCTCTGTCTCCAGTCCCATTTCCTTTCCTGTAGCTCTCTGTCCCTGTACACTCCACCCAACAGCTACCGAAAGCCAGGTACGCGTCGGCAGCTTTCTTCTCAGCCTCACCCAGGCCAGAAGGGAGGGGAACTGAGAACAAAGAGACTGGGAGTCTTTCTAGACTGGAGTCACTGGGGAATGTAGGTAGGATGTCCCGGGAGGTCTCCTGAGCTGGTCTTTGCAGGGCCACGTTTGGGCACAGAATCACAGGGATAGCGACAGGCGCCTTTGCACCAGTTCAATCTTTGCCACAACACATGGGAATGCTACAACTTCCCAAATTAGAGATGAACAGAAGACACCAAGATAAATTTGATGTAGCAGACACCTGCCGTGAAAATTATTATTAAGGACTGGCACATTTAGAAAGAATGGAAAAGATGATTTTACAGCAGGACAAGACAGGCAGCTTTCATAATAACTGCACTACAGCGCTCAGCTTGGTAACAGATAGTGTGCCTAGGGAAAAAAAAAAAAAAGAAACTACACTATAAACAGTGTTTTAGTTTACAAATAGATTTTGGTTTGGTTTTTTACTAAAATAATTTTAAACTGAGTTACATAGCATGAGAGAAAAACCCGCTCTTACAGGGCTTCCAATGAGACTTGGCTTCTTGGAGTGATGTGAAACAAAAAAAGGTCATCTCAGCTCTCAAGGTTGAAGAAAAAACTTAGCAGATAAATATTTTAAAAAGACCTCAGTCAGGGAACGAATTCATTTTTCGTTATAAAGAATTCTTGGTACTTTTTATCCTTTGTGAAAGCTTATGGTCAACTTTTAGGGAGGCTCTAAAAATGAAGTACACGTTGCTGAACTGACTGACAAGCAATAAATAGAAGGTAAAGGGTTTTCTCCACATTTTACAAAACTAGTCATTAAGTGTATTTGGTTTTTATAATTTTTGTTTCCTTTGGTTACAGATCGTAAGCATGATGAACTTTAGTGCAGCCTGTAAACAGCAACGATGAGAGCCCAATAGTCATCTGCGAAAGGCTGAATGGAAGTTACGACTGTTATGTTGGCACTATTTGTAACATTCTTCAATGATGTCAAATATTTTATAACTTATAGTGTTATTTAAAAAGTTTTAAATGAAATACAAAAACAGAAGAGAGAAATCCACAGGTACTTGATTTTTTTTTTATTTTTTTTTAACCAGCGTAGAGTAGCTTTCCTAATTTCTTTGGTCTCCTTTTCCTTCTCTAAATGACAGTTTGCCCAGAGGATTTTAGAATATCAGGAATGACGTGGATTTTCAACTCTTCAAAGATAAATTGTGTCAGCCTGGAGGAGGACACACACATGTAATATGTACGTGAAAACTGTTTTGTGCATGTTACGTGCACTAAGTTAGTGTATTTAAACACAAAGGATTTTGATCAGACATTTCATGGGTTTGTCCCTGGAGAAATGCTGTGGTCACAAGAAAAAAATCTCAGTGTAGCAAAGATACTACATAAAAAAACCCAAGCTTGTGTAATTTAGACCACAAGAATTTAAGACTTTCCAACCAGCATACGTTGTGTCAGAAGGTCAGTACCTGACAGCTGTTTCCACTCAGTTTTATCATAATTCTGTTTAGAATTTAAAATAAAATAGTAAAAATTACTCAAGTATTTTATTATCAGTGGTGTTTCCCATAACTTCCTAAATATGTACTCATGAAACTATTGTTCTAATGGGCTACTGATAATTTAATCCCACAAAAACTAGCAGTGGAAAAGTTCTTGCAATACACACATTTGAAAGTAGAAAATTTGTTTATTATACTGAAATCTAGTGCCTTACATACATACTCTGTTGCTTAGGCTGTGCTGGTTTCAAAATAGATCGGATTCGACCACAAATTTTTGTAAGAGCGAGCATAATGCAGTGTTTGAGTCTAAATGCTTGCAATTATAAAAGATAAGGATGCACTAAGTGGGTGAATCCTTTGTGAGTTGCACAGTATTTCCATACCAGCAAATAATTCAATAAATAATATGAAAAATGAAGCATATTTGTATGTATGGTTGTTGTCCTCAGGTGCTATTTAAAATTTCTTACTGTAAGAGCAAGTATTTAAACTCGTGCTTTGCTGACATTTTTCACGTCTTAGTAATATGAGACATGCAAAATTTTTTTACATGCCTATATATTTTTTGTTGTATTACCTTAATGCACTTTGAACAGTTTTAACATGTCACACGAATTTTAAAAGGGCTGTTGCAGGCATTTTCTTTGCGTGAAGTACCCGATGAAGTATTTCCTGTATAACCCAACAGCAGACACTCACTTCAGTCCTCTTGAGCTATCCCATTTCACCGCGGTATCTGTTCTGTTGCACTTGCTCTCCAGCACGATTACGTCAGGCTATCGGGCAGCAAGTCGAACATATTTGAACACAGAATTTAGAAAAGTTGGTATTTTTATACCATATAGATGGACTTGTAAATGACTTAGCAGATGTCTCTGTGCCATTACTATAAATTCAATGTGTAACAAGGAAACAACTGATCCTCCATACAGAGAAAAAAATCATTAGTCAGCTGCTCTTTTTTGGTTTGTGTTTTTTTTTTTTAATCTTACACTTCCGTCCTGATGCTTTACTCTGCAGCAGGATTTCACGTTGATCCGTCTTGGAATATCGTGCTTGAAACATACATTGGAAACCTTTTTTTAAGCCAGAAGTTAAAGGTTCTTTAAGAAACCTTATTTCTCTTTAATTATGATTATCTGTGTGGGAAACGTCTGTTATGCAGAATAAAAAGTGGCTGATTTATGCACTGGTTTCCTGTTCATTTTATCTGTAGCATCCTGTTCTTCCTAAAATTGCATTACTTCTACAGGCTTTAAAGAAGAAATACCTCTTTAATTAATATTTCCTTGAGATTACTTAAATGGTTAGAATATAGTGTCTTAGAAATGTAATTTACTGGAGACACTTTGGAGATTTAAAAGCTTTCATGCCATTTTCTACAGTGTTCTTTATATTTGCAAAAAATGTTTTACAGCCTTTCTTTTTCCTGCCTAATAACATTTTGAAGGAAAGCTCTTTTTTTGAAATGAGGTATTGCTTTATAAAACAAAGAGGTCTGGTGAATACGCTAACTACTCATCAAAGATCTCTTTAAAGCAGCACTTTGATTCATTAGCATATCATTACATTTTTTAATACTAAAGCAATGAATTGTAGATGTACAAAATATTAAAAGTGTCGATGGAGAAAAAAAATAAGTATTTTCTGTTCTCCTATTTTGTATTACAAAGTAACCATTAAATGCTTGGTTAATAGATCCAAGGCAAAAAAAACCTGCAGCAAGTCCTCAAATGCCTTTGATCTAAAGAACGTGTTTGTGCTGGGAAGCAACAGCAGTGTTCAAAACTAGAAATTCGCTTGGAGGTGCAGAGAGAGCTTATGTCCCGTTCCCAATCTGTATGCTCTGCCCTGTGGAAGGGAAGAAAATGCATCCTGGATTTGAAGAGCGTTACCCAAACCTGGTTGAAATCAGTAAATCAAAGTAATATTTGAAGTGCTCAAATGAAGAGCTTATACAATAGATATTCATATTACTGTTACAGTGTCTTTTCTAGGTCTTACTCTACTTGAGATCAGCTTGAGTTGAACAGAAAATGAACAAACCAGACATTAATGCAGTTTTGTGGACAAGCCCAAGCTTTGGTATTGAAAGTATTTCTCAGTAAGGTTCCTTTTAAGCTTTTTCCTAAACCAAGCGCTTGCCTTCACACTGAGCCTTCATGGAATCCCAGAACACCAGGTTGGAAGGGACCTCAAGCATCACCTGGTCCAACCTTTCTAGGCAAGAGCACAGGCTAGACAAGATGGCCCAGCACCCTGTCCAGTTGGGTCTGAAGCGAAGTCACTGGTGGAGTTCAAGATCTACAGCAGCACTTTGAGGGCATGGTCACCCCCAGAGGCCTGCCATGCAGTTTCTCCTCCAGCCTCCACCTTTGCGGAGCAGCCCAGCCTCACCTTCTCTTCAGCTGGCCTTGAAGTCTCACCTAAAAGTGCTGCTGAGCAAGTAACTCCTGCAGGCTTAGTAAAACTTTCTCACCTGCCTTCCAAGTCCCAGTACTTTTGTCAGCCCCCTTGGAACAGCTGCTGGATTTAAAAAAAAAAAAAAAAAAAGTTCAAGGTAACTGAGGCTGTTGAGCATGGAGAAGAAGAAGCTGAGGGGAGACCTTATCACCCTCTACCACTGCCTGACAGGAGGCTGTAGCGAGGTGGGGGTCAGCCTCTTCTCCATGGTAAAAATAGGACGAGGGGAAATGGCCTCAAGTTGCACCAGGGGAGGTTTAGATTGGACATTAGGAAAAATTTCTTCACAGAAAGGGTTGTCAAGCACTGGAACAGGCTGCCCAGGGATAAGGTCAAGTCAAGTCCCCATCCCTGGGGGTATTTAAAAGATGGGTAGACGTGGTGCTTAGGGACATGGTTGAGTAGTGGACAGGTACAATTGAACTCAGTGATCTTAAAGGTCTTTTCCAACCAAATGATTCTGTGATTCTAAAATAATAAACCAAAACTAATCAGTTGACTGTCTTTAGAAGGGGTTTAGGGCCTAGAAGTCACACTGGCACCACAGGCAGGAACAAGCTGCATCTGGCCTAATGGGAGGAAAACGAAGGTTTGAAACCCAAGTGTGAAGCATCCAGGTGCTGCTTCACCCTGCACCTTACGTTTTCAGGCCTGGCAACTTCTGCAGTTGCTGCTGAAGAAATCTTAACTTATCCCCCAACCCAGCATTTTGGCCACCTCTTACTGCATTTCTGCACAGCTCCAACTTCAAACTTGGCGAGCAGGATGAGGAAAGAAGGGCAGACAAATACACTGCAGTGCTTTCTTGTCATCATAAATATCTTTATTGTGAAAAATACCATAAAATAATTCCCACAGTTCTAGAAAAAACAGTTCTTGCTTTTTTAGATTTACGATTTTCTATAAAGACATTTTATAATTTGAAACATTTGATAAATCTCTGGCTAGCTTCAACTTATCCTTCTTAAAACATAAAACTGCTACTTTGAGATTGGCTGAGGGCAACAAAAAAAAAATTATTCTCCCATTTTTTTTTTATTGTTTTATGGATAAAAGTGTGTGTATTACAGAGCAAACAAACAATACCTTGCAATAAGGCACTTTTAAATACAACTAACCTGCTAGGCTATACTGGCTGGTTTCCAGCAAAGCTCCTACAAATCACAGCCCTAAACAGAAGAATAATTCTTATTCCAGACACTGGTTTGAAAACTGAAACGATAACAAGCTTTATTTTTTTTAAAAAAGTTTAAGCCAACACATTTTCTGCGTATGCCACAGGTTTGAGCTCTTAAGTTTATAATTCACTTTGAATCCTTTTTAATACTGATTTATTAATACATCAGCATTAAGTATGTGTCAAGGAAAATACGTTCCCCTCCCACCGGCATTTTAAAACAAGTTGGAAACGAGTTTATTAAAACTGAAAGAGAGAGTTCAACAGAGGAAGTTTGCATCTACATAGGGGCCCATTACTGTAAAGATGCTTCATGCACATCTCGGGGCTTACAAGCTAACGAGACATTTAGGTCAATGTTCAGTAACTGAACATTATTGCACTACAGACACCCACTAATAAATAAAAAGGCGGATTCGGCTTCCTTGTGCGCCGCTTGCACCCTTACCCCCCCAGTGCGTCACCAGCGCCTCATTTGCTGAAGTGACGTCAGGAAAGGCACCACCACACCTGGGGATGCTCTCGTTTTATCACCCCTCCGTCCGTCTCTGTGTTCAGAGGGACCCTGGGCTGACAGCCGGCACCTGCTGCCTTAAGCACAGCACCGGCGCCAGAACAGTCCTGGCGCTCAGCAGCTGCCTGAGAGCAGAAAGCCTTGCTCCCCGCTGCCGGGTTTTGTTTTCAAGACAGTGTCTTCCGCAGAAGGAATCTATGAACAGCATTCACCCATCAATCCTCTTCCTTCCACGGACTACTTTCGAGCCTTTTTTTTTTTTTTTATTCCTTAATATGCAATTTTCCCTTTCCCATTCATTCTCAAAATAACCACCATCCTTTTTTCTTCCTGACTGCTTCCGGCGCCTCAGAGAAACAAATGCACGCTGCTCTAACATCAGTGCCTTGTATAAGTAATGTACTCAATGAGGGACCACCTTATTCCTTCCCTTAAAAAAAAAAAAAAATAAAATAAAAATTAAACCCCAGGAAACCACTTTCCCAGCCTTTTTAAAAGAGAGAAGGGAGAGGGACGAGAAGAAAAAAAGCCGAGCAAGGGTAGCCCCTTAGAGGATGTCTCTCTCCCAGCGCCTCGCTGGCACGCAGCCAGAGCTGTCTGTGGTGGTTGTTGCGACTCCCTCAAGCCGAACACCACGCCCCTACGGACAAACGGTGACACACTGCTTACACCCGTCATTCACTATTAATTTAAAGCCAGCCCCTTTTGTATTGACCAAGGCAACATGAAAGCGTTTATAGGGAGCACTGGCACGCCAAGGCGTGCA
>NW_009259578.1:910829-917020 GCF_000687185.1 Egretta garzetta
CCAGCCAAGAGCGACGCTGTACATTGCAGCTACCTACCGAGCCTCTCCTTACTGCGAGCAACAAAAGCACGAGCCCAGAGAGCCGCCTGCATCGGCCGGTGCCGCGGGGTAAGTTCCTATGCCCGAGCCCTAGAGGTCCTACGAGAACCACGCTAGCCTAGAACGGCGCAAACAGCGCCCCGAGCGTCTTCGACGGAGTTTAAACAAAAAGCTTTCAGGCAGGTCAAAAGCAGAAGGCAAGCTTCTAGAAAGTCATTCATTCGACTTGGAAAATACCCGACAGTGGTGTCCAATAGGCTGCTGGGTGTTTCTCCATCATCAACTGTTAGAAATCACCACGTAGGCTCTTCAGTTTGAAGATAAATTTCTGCTGAACAAACACTGACCTTTTAAATTGCTGTTGAAAAAAAGATTTTAGGAAGCCACGTGGCCTGACAACTATGTCTGTAAAGTACCGGAGGCAGGAGACAAGTGTTAGGCTTCACTAGCAACTGCGATTACAGTAATAAAAACTCCACTTGCAGACTGAAGGCCTTATTTGCTCATTTCATTTGTTTTACTGAGGCTGCTTATGCTTTCAAATGCCGTGAGTTGAAGTGAAAGAAGATCCCTATCAACTGATTATTGTTTTCCAGTTAAAATCCAATCAAGAAAACACTGATGAACTGTAATTCTTGCATTCTAAGAAAATTGCTGCTGATGAAACTCATCAGTAATTACGATGTATTTGGCTACAGAACGAGAAGGCTGTTCAGCCATAGCAGCTCCACTCCTGGTAATACCTCACATCGCATTCGCGCAGTTCGATCGATAACGCCAAACCAATTTTAGCTACGTGCATATAGAAAAAAAGAACAGCCCAGGCTTGTGGCTAACGGAAAGTTACGTCCCTCTGTTTGCACACCGGCAGTTGTCTTTGCAGAACTGCGGCTGCTACGCAAAACGCAAAGTCACTTCAAACAATTTCTCATAGTATTAACTCACTGTTGCATCACCCTGCAGAAATGAAGTTGCATTACGGGGGCAGGCTGGAGTTAATACCGTGTTCCTAGGGGCCACAGTACACTCGCCTCACAACCTCCATCGGTTCTGAGTTTATGTACAGAGGAGTAACTAATTGCTGCATAGTGGGGGAAATGTCACATCCAATTTTTTTGCTCCCGTCTCAAGCAGGTATTTTGTTAAAGTGCAAACTCCTCCGAAACGATACCTAAACACCCCAGATCACGCTCAGAAAGAGTCTTTCGAAAAACACCGGGGATATTTTTTTTTTTTTTTTACTTCCATATTTGACAATTACTGCCAAGGAAATCTTCCCAATTCATTTCAGGTTAACGAATAAAGCAAGTAGGCATTTTCAAATACTATTACTTACAGGCCACCTTCTTCTGGAGCGACAGTTCGGACTCATTGGGTACGCAGCCTCCTCACCCTGCCTGTGGCACTGCCGCCGGCAATACAGAGGTGGTCACTAGGGTTTCCTTTGAAGAATACTGAGAGTTGGATCATTCTGCTGAGCACAACGACTAGCAATTTGTTAACGTAGCGACTACTGTAACTACCCTTCCCACGTTTATTAGGCCCTGATTCAGAAAGATATTTACATGCATTTTTACCTTTAAGCATATACTTGAGTCCTAAGTTTAAGTGTTGTCCTAAGTAGCCTCTTACTGTTTTTTCTTTTTCCATCCATAGGAACAAACATGTCCTGCATAGCCACAACAAATACAAAGGCAGTAACAAACCCCCCCAAACCAGTATGAGCTTGTCAAGTTCACCACAAAGCAAACTCTCTGCATACTAAAAAGAAAGAAGGAGCTTTCTTCTAGTGCAGTAAGACTCTGGGTTAAGGACAACATTAGAAATTAAGATTTTGGGTCTTGAACTGAGAGACTTTTTATTTGTCAACAAATTAAGTAAAAAACAGCAGCAGCCACCAGAAACAGTCTTGGCTCTAACTGAAGTGAAATTTGAATGTAAATGGTCCTCCTCCAGAACCAAAGGGGTTGAATCCTTGCCACGTGTTCCAGTTCCTGTGGAAAGGGTTGCCCCCACCCTGCTGGCTCTCCGCATCCAGTGGGTCCTCTCCCGCATCAAACTTCCGCCTCATTTCTGAAGGAAACAAAACCAAGGTGCGATCATGGCACAGTAGTCAGGGCAGTAACACCAAGCATCTTTGACGACCAATAACCAATTCAGACACACACACACACAGAGACACACACACACACCTTCCCCCAGGCCAGAGAGCTGCATTTATCACTTGTATTGGCAGTCTGTAGAATCGAATTACTCCGAGTTTTTCAAAGCTGTCCAGGAGACTGGCACAGAAGAGACTAACACCATGAAAGCACTGTACAAAAAACTTCAAACCAGTCTTTTAGTTTAAAACAAGGCAAGACAGTACCGGGCTGTCCAATGGGACAGGTATGAATTTCAGTTTAAAGACAAGAACTTAACAGATGGTTCTAGTTGAGGGTTTTCTTGCTTTGTAGAGTTGGTTTGTTGGGTTTTGGGGTTTTGTTGTTCCATGTTGGTTTGTTTCCTTATTTTTTTTAAAGGCGGCAAGATAAACACACCAACCTGGTTTTTATTACGTTCTTGAGACTGAGTGGTCCAGCCCCTTCTATTCATCCCTTGAGACAGACATCACCTCTGGTTGAGGGTTTTCTTGCTTTGTAGGGTTGGTTTGTTGGGTTTTGGAGTTTTGTTGTTCCATGTTGGTTTGCTTCCTTATTTTTTTTTTAAAGGCAGCAAGATAAACACACCAACCTGGTTTTTATTATGTTCTTGAGACTAAGTGGTCCGGCCCCTTCTATTCATCCCTTGAGACAGACATCACATCTCCTAGTCACCGCACCACAGGGTCTCCCAGGAGAGTGGCCGCATTCTTCACTTTTTTCCCCCTCGCCCAGAGCTGACCAGCAGCCAGCCAGACCTGACAGGGCTTCTTGCTCCTAGGGACCAGGCCGGCCCCAGGAGCCTGGCCACAGACCAGCAGCGAGGGCATCCTCTCCCTCAGGCTGACAGAGAACTCAGTCCCTTGCCCTCAGGGAAATACTCTGTTTGCACAATGCATCTACAGGCTTTCATAGACACAACAAAGGCCAATTTTGAGGGCTTCTTTGGAGTACTTCAGGTGCTGTTAATCTAAATGTAGTTTGCAATAGAACTTTAGGCAGAAGGAGACACACACATCCTTAAAGGTAGCATCTCCAGAGATGCTCTGCAGAAACCTCTGCAAGACTGTATCCTAAAAAGAGACCTTTGAAATAATCATTTTTGACTTAAACAAAAGCCACCGAAACACAATACATGCCAAGTTTACATCAGACTTCATGCAACAGATGGGATGCAAGTATTAGTGCACCGCGTTCTCAAGATGGGTAAGGGGAGAAAGAGAAAAAGGGAGGCTGCAATGCTTGTGATGGCTTATACTCGCTGCATTTTTACATTACTGTAAAAAAGTAATTAAAAAAAAAAAAATGAAGTCGCTGCATAAGAACAATCATTACCTGGATCAGTGAGGACTTCTTTAGCAGCTGCTATATCAATGAATTTTTTCTCCGCTTTCTTCTTTTCTTCCTCACTCTGGAAGTTATCAGGGTGCCACTGGGATGCCAGCTTTCTGTAAGCTTTTATGATTTCTTGCTTTCGGGCATTTCTGGATGGATAAAATTATAGGTAACTTACAATTTTCTCATTGTCCACATGCCACGCTAGTGAATCTACAGGTTTATTTTAAACACTGAGGCAGTAATGAAAGGCATCAGGAAAATGATGTTAACCTTCTGCAGGTGGCACTGAAGATTCTTTACACAAAAACCAGAGGAAGCAGGCTGCAACTTTAAACAACGATTACTCATTCTTTCCTTCACCACCCATTTACTTTCTTTGGAAAGATGCTACTGCCAGCGACTATGCAGAATACAGTTCCCAGTCTGAAGAATTCACAATCAGATGAGTAACAAAAAGCACAAAGAGTAGAGATTTAGTTCACGACTGGAAGGATGACCAATACTAAGTTGAGAATTGGACATCTGTTTGGTCCTTATTAGAAAGGGAAGTCGTGAGTTTCTCAAGGTTAGCAGCAGAAGTATTTTAGGTACCTTTCAGTTAGTCCCTTCAAACTCTTCCAATCTGTCACACTATCTGCCACGGTTTTGGTTTTGTTGCTTTCAGTAATTCGTTCCAGTCTTCATTTCTTCCCCAATTCATTCACCTGACTCTTGATCATCTATACTAAGAATTTCCTGCCAATGGATTTATTTCCTTCCTTCCTAATGTTGTCTTTTCATCCTTTCTAAAAGAATTGTAAACAAATGATACTTAAAAGCTGCACACTGCTGAACTAGTACAGTAGGAAAGTGAAGGTAGCAAGATACAGGAATAAAACCCAACACTCAGCAGAACAAATCCAAGTGATCAGCCCCTGACGTACTGGTTTAATAACCAACTTTCACATCATCGTCTTGGATATTAGTATCTCACCTTTTTACTCCCAAGATTTTATAGTAATCCCTCTTCTGTGATTGCTTCAGCATCCTCTGGGCACGTTCTAGCCCCTCACGAATCTGCTGGTCATTTTCACTATTGGCTTGAGCAGTCTCATAGTCTTTAATAGCTTTTATAAAAAAAGTGAATGAAAAAAAGATTACGCAACTCTTCACAAACTTCAATTTAAAGAACACAACCACTCCCCAAAACTGAAGTTTTGCTATTACCATGTATAAACAGCAAAACTTATTTCAACTTGCCATCTTTTTTTTTTTTTAAATTAGAAAACCTTGGCGTAGAAAAGATTCATTTTCACATATAAATTGGGCAATCTTCTTTCTTTAGGTTCATCACATTTTTTGGAAAGGAAGAAGGGAGGTTACTAGCAGCAGGTCAGAACACTCTCTAGATACTACAACAGTCACACGGATGAACGTAACGAGCACATAGGACTGGGACGAAACAGAAATCAAGAAGCAAGTTTCAGTGGCTCCTATTTGAAGAGCCCACTGCACAATGTTAGTCCCATACATTGCTGTTCAACTGAAGGATGCATTATACAGAGCCTTTAAATTAATATCCCTTCTCCCACAGCCTGCACTCAATCAACACGATAGAAAGCCTCTTCCTCTTTAATGACAATAAAGATGGATTTCAGATTACCGGTAAGTTCATACTGTTAGTGAAAGACAAATATTTGCTTTTTACTCCTCCACGTAATATGCAGACAGTTATACTTTAAGTGCTTTTTTCCAAAGGCATGCTCTTGCTTTTATTTCGAGTTGCATTTCTCAGGAATGAAAGCAAGAGAAGTGCTGTAATGGATTCATGAATTTTTAAGAAATTCCAGGTCTACACTTTTTATTTTTTTTTTTGAAGTAAACTATATTATTATTGTAAAGTGGTAACTGAATGCTTAAGACACCAAGTTTAAATATTCTTTGATATCAAGATTTATCAAGGGAAGCAACTGCTGAAGTCTTTAATGAGACTGTTCTTTCACTTCTTCTTTCACTGTTATAATCCTCAAAGTCTCATTTGCAGATCCAAGTCTCCTAGGTTTCTCAAGTTCGACAAAGTACTTGCATCAGATTATTTCCAAGCAGATGCTATTTCTCAGCAGGTGTTACATTTGTTTTTCACTGTTTCTGAGCAAGACAGCAGGAAGTGCTAATGAATTTGTATTACCCAGACATCCGATACCACTGCAATCTTGTTTTAGTTATTGAAAAAAATTTCCAAAAAGCATTTCCAGCGCCCCAACAATTTCATATGCTATTACAAACAAAACAAAATTTCTATTCATTTTCACGTCAGTGGACACTGCTGCTCGAACAAAACATTTTGGCTTCTGCTAATATTTTCAATAATTTGTCCAGTCGTTAAAAGAACCAACAAACAGGAGCATGCACAAATGTGTGAGTCCAATGTACGCTGTCAAAACGGATAAAAATAATGAAAATGCAGGGATTTCATTACGCTGCTTTACCGCTCTGATAATTTTAAGTGCCAGCGTACTTAACCTGCTTCACGTAACCATGGGAAGTCCCATCACAACGTCCTGCCAAATGCAGATCAGATTGCTCAACTTCACTGAGCACCACATCATCTACAGCACACACTACTGCTGAAAACCAAGCTGCTCAGGGGTCAAGTACTTGCAACGACAGTACCAGATTTCTCTTTTTTTTTTT
>NW_009259579.1:0-1664 GCF_000687185.1 Egretta garzetta
AATAATAATAATAATAATAATAATAATAATTCTGCTAGAAATTATATTGGAGATTCTGTAGCTCTATTGTAGGGCTCAGTGCAGATTAACAGAAAGAATCAATAAAAAAAAGAGGCTGCAAATGCATTGTGCTCCGCAAGGAATTAGCAGCACCAGCGTGTAATTTGTGGCTGCCACAACGGCAATTGTTTAAGACACCCAATTCTTGTTTCTTATTCAGAGAACAGAGATGAATTGGATCCAAGGGAAATAAGATTCTCTCTTAAACTAAGAGTCTCAAAAGTAACAAACTACAATTTCAGAAAAAAACAGTAACTTTATTGTATATTTTGAGGACTAGTGCTTATACTGTTTGTTTCAGTCTTGGTTGTGTTGGCTGTGTGTTATTTAATGCATAGGTGGTTTAAAGCTCTGCTTTCAGGCTGTCATCGACTACAGCTGCACATGCATTCATCTCGTTTTCAATTTTTCACATGCGGAACACATCTGTATGATCATATGGATAGCTCAGCAAATGGCAGATGTTTACATCGTTCTGGCACAAAAAGTAGGTATGGCCTAGTAAAAATTTACTCTCTGGGACACACTAGAAGTAGAAGGCATCAGTAAAAAAAAGAGAATCACAAAAATAAATGGTGTGAACCAACTGAATTTTTAGTAACAGATGAAATCCAATAGTCCAGAAGTCTTTGACTTCGGGAATGACAAAATATGCATGCTATAAAAGGATAATTTGGAAATGACGTGAGTTTAAGCAGGACTGGATGTGCTACTGTATTTTGGAATGACTCAGAAATGCCAGTGCAGAAAGCACCCACTGGATGTGGGGGGAGACAGATAACAATACCATAGCCAAGGGCTATTGTGGAATGTGCCCCCTAAGCACAGTGGTCAGTACGCAAATATGACTATGAGCCAATTATCTTACCCCCATAAATAGCGAGCAGCCCAAGAGCCCTTTGAGCTCTCCTGCACGGCAGCGGGCTGCACGCCAGGATCTCCCCTTGAGCAGGGACGCCTCTCAAGGTTACTCCTCGAGGTTGAGAGATTCCTAACCACGACAGATTCTTGGTAAGTGACTAACAGCATGCTACCTTGGAAATCTTAACTAAGTGACATAAAGGATTAATTGTGCATATATAATGCTTTAGGCATAAACCATTGACCAAGTCTGGGACTAGGATTGGCTCCAGCCACACCTAGACTCCTCTCTGAGGGAGTTTAGAAAGCAAGGGGATCTTTTCTGAACCTCATGACTCAACGGGAGGTCTTGTCTGACCCTGTCCTCTATGCAGTAAATAACAAAGTGTACCTTGCCATCGAATCTCAAACTATTGTCGCAGTTACCACTGAACTTTGTTAACTCACTGTTTTACACCAATAAACCACATTATTTTTGCCTCCCTCTCACTCCATCCGTGACAGACCCCCACAGGGTCAGGTCACCTATGTCCAGTTCACACCACGCATGCTCAGAAGCTGGAGCACATGCAAAGAACATTTATGGGGCTGCTCAGGGGAATCTGGAAGTATGGAGTGAGAGGAGACCAGAAGACTGGCATGTTTAGGACAAGCAAAATGAGAGCTAAAATGTTCATGCACTGATTAGGGGAGAAGGGGAGGGAGGAGAGGAAAATGCTGGTGTTAGGGGCAGAGGCAGGGGA
>NW_009259579.1:1687-7204 GCF_000687185.1 Egretta garzetta
TAGTTAGGACCAGAATTAGGATTCAGAAGCCAAAATCTAGGATCTAGAGGAGACATGCAGGAAACTCCCCAGAATATGTTCAAGCTGCGGGTGCTCAGTGCCTCTGAAAATCAGATCATTTCCTTGGTGCCTTCCTCAAAGAGCTCAACTGTACAAAATTAACTTTAACTCTCACCTTGACTAAAATGAGGCTATAGCCACCTAACACAGCTTTGAAGATCTGTAAATTATATACATCCCAGGTTGCAAAGATTACCAAATCAGCGAAAGGATTGTTGTTTTTAATTTCTAATTATTTATTTTTAAATTAAAACATAACTATTTTAATGATTTACATATTTTTAATACAAAAAACTTAAAGTAATTCTGGACATATGAGTCTACTGAAGGCAATGGGCTCCAGAAGTGAATATACAGAAATCTCCATGCTATTCATTATGGAAGAAAGACTCGTGACATTTCATATAAAGTTAAAATATATCACTCAGAAGACTTATGGAATGTGCAACTGCAGCTTCCCCTGAAAGCAGAAACAAGGAGAGACTGAGACAAGTTATCTAAAGGTAAAGCACCTAGTATTTTAATTTGAAATGTCAAAGTGATATGATTTAGAAGGAAGAAGTAGGAGAGGATCCATAAACCAGAAAGTATTATTGTTTTGTCCTTTCATGACACTACTTTTCTCATTCCATTGAAGTACTCAGAATCTTAAGACTTGGTCCCTACGTTCGATCCAATAAATATGTGATACTGTCATGGATTCATCCTCTATCTGTGTTTAGGTTAGAAGGGCACTATTCATTTCTGAGTGAAAATCTCTGAGGACAGAACCTTTGTGAAATCACCTGTCTGACACGCTTAGCCTGTACAGGCATGAAAAGTACCTCTTAAATTACTTCCAAATCTATAGTTTTTTCCCCTATACTCTGCTTTATTAGCTTGGAAAGGGGAGGGGAAGGCAGCTCTGACTTCCCACACTACAGCTGTTAGGAAGCGTAATGCACTGGCCCAACAGTTAAATACCCAGCTCAGCAGGATTTAAGACAGCTCCATCCATCATCGCACACCTCCTTCCATACAACTGTACCAACCAAATGGATGCAAAATAATGGTTGCTCTAAGCAGTCAAATAAAAGAAGACAGTGAAAGCATAATATAAAATCTCTGGACACTCTAGCACTTTTTGGAATTCTCTTTCTCACTCTGCTTCAAGTTAATTTACTTGCTATTCCTGCAATATCTACTTCTATAGCAGAGACATTAGGGTGAACATTGCATTGCAGGGCATACTAAGACTTTCTCATCTAAACTGAGATTACAATAAAGAAAACAGGGTTAAGCAGGACTGACAGCAAACTAAATGAATACAAGCAGGCAGATCTTGGTCTCTGGTCCAACAGCTGGATGCAGAGTGTTGCATGCATAACGCCTAATATTTTTTTCATTGTTCAGAAGATGAACAAGAAAAAAACCAAGTCCCAAATAAATTTTCTACAATTTCTTCACTTAAAGTTAAAAATGTTACTTAAATTAATGCCAGAGATAACTAGAGAACATAAACTTATTAAGTCTATTAAGTCTCAGAAATAGCAGGATGGAATATTCTTATTTTGCCCAGTTAAAGATCCATTTGACAGAAAATATTCAGAAGTTTTACACAAATGGGTTACGCAGCCCCTGTGAAGGACCTGGAGATTTATTTAGAAGCATGGGAAAGCAACTGGTAAAGTTATGATCTGAGGTCACCTATGGCCTTTGAGTTCATGCACTATACTAAAAGGTAATTGAATAAACTCGCTCTGCATGCTTTTAAGGGATTTTATTTAAAAGCCTAAGCAAGTAAATACACATATTAACATGTATATACTAAGCACAGTTACTGTAATAGAACTATTCATTAAAATGGAGCAACATAATTGAAGGTGGGGCTCAGACTACGTCAAGGTATCTTGTGGTTTTAGTTATTAGATGAACACAGCTCACAAGTAAAACAAGCGAAGGCAGTGGAAGGCTAACATCTGCGGGATCTATTTTGTGCTGAGATTAAAGGCAGCAGGTACAGCACTTTGGCCCATGGTGGTTGGCACTCGAGGAAGGATAACCGCAGCAGGACTCGCTCAGTGTCAGCGCTGGGCTGCCACGATAGCAATATTTTATCTTCCTAGGTTAGCTAGTTTAAAGCTGACTAGCTAGTCGCTGCTGGGAACGACAAAGTGTTCAAGATCTATGAAAATGCCCAGAGAGTGAATGCCGTATCTTGGTTCAGTTTAAGGATATAAAGCTACCCAGCACAATCTCCTTCAGATACCTCGCTATCAGAAATCACTGGCTGGTTTTTTAACAAAAGATTCTACTGATTAGTTCAATGAATAGTTGATTTGCTGTGCAAGCATATGTATACGCAAGCAAATAATAAATGATATTTTCATATAATTTCACTGAAATAAAGGTAAAAATAAATAGTTAGCACTTTATTTTGCCTTTTGTTTCTTGAACAAGCTGATTCATGGGTACTGTTTTCTCCAAACATGTGGGACAGGCTTGAAGCCTTTCTTAAGGTTGCAGATTGCTTAGCTTAATCACAACAATTATTCACAGTTTCCACCTCTTTTTCTTCCAGACAGCCTCTTCAGAGGGCTTAAAACTTTGGATCTTGACACAGATACATGCAGAATTAGAACTGCCTGCCTCCAGCACACTCTTTGCTTACCTATTTGCTCTGTTCCGTTAATATTTTTTACAGTTTAAAGCTCAGTTAGATCAACTTGAGAGTTTTGGAAAGGCAATGATGAACTGTTCCTTTTATAGCGGACAGTCCTTAGGCTTGTTCATGTGCAATACCTAAAGACCATGAGTCCATTCCAGGACTGTTTACTCTGAAAAGTTAAGCATATGCAGAAACACTTTGCCACGCTGGTCTGGAATAATCATGGAGATAAGTGACATGAAAAAATGGTCTTGTTTTCACAAAGTCAGCTCAGATACTCTTTCAGAGATACACAAAGCAGGCTTTATGAGGAAAGTTTTGCTTTCACAGCTGAGAGGCAGCAGTCACAGCAAAGACAGAACTGACACAGGGATGGGAAGGACCAGAGACATTAGAGGCCCATTGGTTGCACCTCGTGCAGGAGAGATCATGCAGTCCTGTCTTCTCCTCTCTCTTCCCCCTCTCATGCCCCACCCCATGTCCCGGTATCATCAGTATGGTTCAGTCAACCCTTGATACTGGAAATGCACTTGAGAAAAAGAATTTCTGTATAAAATAATTAACAACACCCTGAACACAACTCTTCTCCTGGCAAGTAGTTGAGTGTTACCCATACTGCTTAAAATGTCATGATCTTTTTTCAGAAAAAAAAACCCCAAACCCTGGAAGATCAGAAGAACAGACATGACTTTCCCTAATGGCTTTTTACCTAAAATAACTTCATATCTTATTGAAATAAATTATTGTACCACTTGTTTACTTATCAGTATTTGTGTCTGAACCATTTAACTGGAACTTTCCAGATTAAAATAATTCAAATTAAAAAAATTCAAGCATCAGGTCTGGAAATGTTCATCATAAATAGCTTTAAAAAAAAATTACCACTTTTATTTACAATAACTGTGAGCAGCAGTCAAAGGGCTCAAATGTAATAAATTCAGTTTTAGTGGGACTAATCAGTTGCTTTCCCAGGCTGGATGAGAATGATCAACACCTTGTAACCAATTATCATTAACACATTTCCACACTGTCACATAACTGGTATTTTCAGTCATTTAAAAAGCCTTAGCCAAATGTTAACTTATGCATTAGGCACTTGCTGCCTTGACCTGACATTTCCTAATCACACCCTATGGACAGACAGGAGGTTTTGCGCAGACTGTAATCTCTCAGTAAAAGCACACAGGCTTTTGCTCAAATGCATCTAAGCATAAAAACTTTCACTTGCTCAACCAGAAAGATTCTACCTCTACGTGATCAAACGTACTGTTAAATCTTGATCAGAAAGTACTAAGCACCGAGTAAATTGCATGTGATGGCTTTGGCAGGGCACCGTTCCTCATTTTGTCCAGCAGACCATACCACAATATCCCCCTCATACAGTGAAGCTGTTCATGACTGCAAGGAAAGAAATCTGTGCTGTAATGCATCATTAAGTCAAATTAACCCAATCATCCACCTGTTAAGCGAACAAAATGAAGGAAAACCTCGTTCTCAGCAAGTTCCCTTGCACACAATCGGCAGGGAATGGCTGCACTGTGCCAACAGTTCCTTAATCTCATTAGTTAACTTTCAGTTCTTTTATAGCCAAGAATGTATTTTGCTTCTAATGTTGCAGCACATTTATTACAGCCAAATACAATTTCTTTCTCAAAATTAACCGTAACAGAAAAAATGTACTTCCTTTGACTGCTTTTGTCTGTTTCCATGGGAAGTGGAATGTGTTTCTTTGGAAAACATATAAATACACTAATTAATTAATAACCCCAAGCAGAAACATTTCATATTGAAGACGTCAGTATGGTACTTGCTACTTTTAGTTTGCTTGTGTTATGCCCCCACCCCATTCGGGCTTGGGCTTTTACCAAAAACTACATTTTTCTTTATTTACCTCCTCTTCACAACCAGTGATGCACCAGGAACTCCCAAAATTTGCTGGTTTAAACTGGGGACTAATGTGCTTTTCCTCCTTACCAACATAGCATCATGAAAACATAAGAACTATTCTAGGGTACTTTTTTCCCTGTAAGACTAGTTAGAGACTGAACTTCAAGGGAAGGTGTGTGAAATTGCAACAGGCCCCTTACTAGAAAATAAACTCCCACCTATGAAAATTGAATCCCACTTCTGCTTCAGTTTTACAAATTGAAGCATCACACTTCTAAGCCCTGCAACAGCATTTTTGTTAATGTGCTCTGACACCAGGTAGTTTTATTATTCATATAGAAACGACATTTTTCTTGCTTTGGTAATTTGTTGTATCAATTGTATACAGTTTTCCTATCTGGTAGGAAAGTATTTTATTTCAGAAAAAGTGAGGTTTTGCTTAAGAGGGGGGTAGGTGGGAGAAAAAATCATGATATATTGGCTGATATAGGAAAAGTTACAAGCCATTTTCCTATTACTAATTATACCAAATGAAATAAAATTCTATTTGGATTTACACAAATAAATTAACCTTCTCATTTATTAAGGTAAAGTAGACAATCCTTTCAAAATACAAACTGGAAAAGTAAAAAGAAATTAGGAATGACTGCAGCTGATCTGACTTCCATTGCATCTGGCAGGTGAAAAAAAGATGGATAGAAAATTTGAAAAGCTGCAGAAGATATGTATTTATTGTGTTTATAACAGTAAAAAACAAGGAGAAAGGCTTCAGGTTGGACAATAATTTCGAAGCACTGAAGATCACACCAGAATATCAAATTGTTTCTTATAAGATGAAATGCTTCTTGTGATCCTATTATTAAGCCCTGGCTTTGGTTCTGTGGGCATATGTACAAATCTCAATGAGGAGATTAAAAAAAAAA
>NW_009259580.1:0-677 GCF_000687185.1 Egretta garzetta
CCCGGGTGCTGTGCTGTGCCCCTGCCGCCCCGGGGCTCAGCATTCCAGCCCTTGCATTGCCAAACCTGCCCGGAGGAGCGCAGGAGGTGGGCACCCCGGTCGGGAAATTGGGAGCCCCGAGCTGGGGTCCCAATTCAACCACGGGAGCACAGGTTGGCGATTTCGGTGTGCAGCTTTGGCCAGCAGACCCAGATGCTCACGGTTTGGCTTCCCAGTGCGCATCCAGGCTCTTGCATCGGACGCCACGCTCCCTGAGGTGCCGAGTGCCTTTTGCTCCCTGGCGCTTCCCCAGGCTGGGATGTTCCAGGCGGGGCGAGCGAGAGCGGCCACTGGAAAAGACTTGGTCTTAGGGAACCGAAATGTGAAAAAGGAATTGACCCAGGTTTAATGAAATGTTCTGTCTCGCTTGCAGGGAAATGCTCGTTTTGTTCTGGAGCGTTAGTTTTTAAAAAGTCGGCTTGAAGGACGTTTTGAAAGTGAGGGATTTGGGAGAGAAAAGGTGACACGTTGTGGAAATGTCAAAGGGAAGTTCTTAATCTGGGAGAAAGAAAACGAAATGTAAAGATCTCAGTGTGACCAGAACACGTGCGGGAAGTGCCGAGCTGCTGTAGCTGCCTGAGAAACACTTCGACTCGAGCAGAATGGTTTCCCATCCCAGAGGCTCCAGCAGCAGCTCT
>NW_009259580.1:2176-2600 GCF_000687185.1 Egretta garzetta
CGCCCCCCCCCCCGCCCTGCCCCCTTCAGAGCTTGAAGGCCTTTGGGTGCTGTCCCCGAGGGCAGCTGGGCACGGCTGCTGGGCGTCCCTGACGCGTCCCCTGCCACTTGGCTGCCAGGGACGAGCCCCGTGCTGCTGCTCTCCATGCTCAGTGAATTCATTTCATCATCTCGTTGCATTTCAGTTCATTGTTTCATGTTCTTGTTTTATTTCATTTCAGTATTTCAGTTATTTTTGTAAATTCATATCAATTAATTACCTTACTTCAGTTCATTATTTCATCATTTAATTTCATTTCATTTAATTTCATTCTTTCATTTCATGATTTTTTTTCTTTTAATTCTTTCATTTCAGAATTGCCTTTCAATCTTTCTTTTCTTTTCCGTTCTGCCTGCTGCCTGCCTGCTGCCTGCCTGCTGCCTGC
>NW_009259581.1:0-437 GCF_000687185.1 Egretta garzetta
GGGCGCTTTGCCCATCCCGGCCCAGCGGCCGGGGCAGCGCTGGTCAGCGGGGCCGGGGCCCCCTTCCCTGCAGAGCCCCCGCTTCCCCGCTGGGATGCACGGTGCCATCCCTGCTGCCAGCCCCCCTGCTGCGGGGGCCTGCGTGCTGCTCGGGGGGGGATGCGCGGGAGGATGCGGGGGGTGGCAGCGCGGGACCCCGGCTGGGGACCCCTTCTCCTGCCTGCCAGGCTCCCACTACATCCCTGCCGGAATCCGGGAACACCCCACTATTGCATGGGGACTCTTCCTGGCACCGCCGGAGGAACCTCCAGCCCGGAGGGAGCAATCCTGGCCGGAAAGCCGGGGAGTCTCCAGAGCTGGGGAGCAGGGTGGGCAGGCAGGCAAACCACTCGCTGCGGCAGTTGTGGCCCCCCTGGCGAGGGGCCGACGCTGCGTGC
>NW_009259581.1:495-1483 GCF_000687185.1 Egretta garzetta
CAGGACGGCGCGGTGCAGCCAGGACCAGCTCCAGCCATCCCGGTTGCCACGCTGGTCCCTTCACCGTGACCAGCTCCAGCCATCCCGGTTGCCACGCTGGTCCCTTCACCGTGACCTTGCAGAGCCGACAGGCCCCGGCCACGTGGCAGATCCTCGGTCTAAATAAAAAAGATTTGGGTTTCTGTTTGATTAGAAACGGAATTTAATGGTGGAGCCAGGGTAAGGGCAGCCGCGGCTGGTGTGGAGCTCCGCTGCGGGCGGGCGGAATGGATTTATTCAAAGGAAAACGCTTGTTTCCTTCGGGGGGGGGCTCAGCCCGGGGCGAGGGCTTGCCCCGTTTGCAGGGCTTGGGCAGGGACACTGCGGGGGGGTCACCGTCCCCATGTCCCCACGTCCCCTGGCTGGGAGCCCATCCTCAGCAGCTGGCTCTGAGGGCAGCCTGGGCAGCCCCGGGGGGGCCCTCTCTGCACCCCCCCAGGACAACGCCAGGCTTCAGCTTACTTTGTGCCTTTCTAAGCAAGAAAAAAGTAGTTTCTATAAGAGAAAAGCCTTCTGGGGGGGCTTCTAAGTGAAAAAAAACCATCCCAGGCATATGCAGCCATGTTACCCCAATTGTTCCATCCTGGGGGACGCCATTGCTCACCAGCCCCCCCCGGCGCAGCGGCTGCTCCCGACTTGGCCGTCTGTCTGTCCTGGCCACCCGGCTGAGCTGCGGCAGCATCCTGGGTCCGGTGCAGCCCGGAGAGGTGGGCTGAGACCTGCCAGACTCGTGGCGTATATTACCAACCAGCTCATGGGGAAAGCCTTATGGGAACGGGGACATCTCCGATGCCTGAGCAGACTCAAAAGGTGGAGGTGAGCAGGGACACCTTGGGCCACCCCGGCACCCTGGGGCTGTAGCTCTGCCAAGCGGTGCCACAGCCGGGGTGATGCAAACGGCCGCCACGGCCCCGGGCAGCTCCCCGACAGGCGTGGAGCCCACAGCAGA
>NW_009259581.1:1586-2211 GCF_000687185.1 Egretta garzetta
CCGGGCGGTGTGAGGCTGCAGAACAGCCGCTCCCGGCCGGGCCCTCCAAAAGCTCCACGGCAGCTCCAAAGAAGCCTTTTGCTTCCAGTAGCATGGATACACACATGGAAGCACATGGAGGCCAGGGAGATAATTCGAGATAGCCAGCATGGCTTCACCAAGGGCAAGTCCTGCCTGACGAACCTAGTGACTTTCTATGATGGTGTGACAACAACAGTAGACAAAGGAAAACCAACGGATGTCATCTATCTGGACTTCTGCAAAGCCTTTGACACAGTCCCCCACAACATCCTTCTCCCTAAATTGGAGAGCTATGGATTTGGTGGGTGGACTGTTCGGCTGGATGATTGTACCCAGAAGGTAGTGGTCAATGGCTCGATTGGTGGTGTCATGCAGAGGGTAGTGGTCAATGGCTCGATGTCTGGATGGAGCCTGGTGATGAGTGGTGTCCCTCAGGGGTCCGTACTGGGACCGGTGCTGTTTAATGTTTTCATCAATGACCGAGACAGCGAGATCGAGTGCACCCTCAGCAAGTTTGCGGATGACCCCAAGCTGAGTGGTGCGGTTGACACACCAGAAGGACGGGATGTCATCCAGAGAGACCTGGACAGGCTGGAGAGGTGGG
>NW_009259582.1:0-208 GCF_000687185.1 Egretta garzetta
GCTGCTGCAGGGTGCAGGGAGAGTTCTCTCTGCGGGACTGGCACCCAGGCAAATGTGCCCGGGGGTTCCTGCATGAGCCTGGCCTTTGGGGCTGTCCCCAGGAGACGCCTGTCCCCTCCGGGGCGCCCCCAGTCCCTGGCAGCACCCTCCCTGAGGCGGCACGGCAGAGCCCCCGCAGAGGGGGGCAGGGGCTGGCAGCGGCCCCCCG
>NW_009259582.1:2017-2416 GCF_000687185.1 Egretta garzetta
GCGTGGGTGGCTTGGTCGGGGTTTAGGGGCCTGCCTGGGTGTGAGGATTCCTGGCCCTGCCTGCTGCCAGCTCCACCTTCTCCAGCTGCAGTAGGCGCCTGCTGGCGTGGCTGTGGCTTTGTTCTGCACAGGAGAGCCCGAGCAGGGCTGGGGAGCCGAGGGGGACCCATGTGTGCAGCTGTGGGTGTCCCAGACCGTTGGGGACAGTGGGACCATTGCCACACTCTGCAGACACCTCCACCCCAGCCCGTGCTTGGCAGGGAGGCAGAGGTGCTCTCAGGACATGGTGCATTCAGCCCATGTCTTCTGGTGACCTCGGGGAAGGTGATTGCCTCCTGGCATCCACCGGCGATGTCCCCACCAGGCGGAGGAGCGGAGGATGATGGCAGTCATGGCTGG
>NW_009259582.1:2430-2778 GCF_000687185.1 Egretta garzetta
GCCCAGCAAGGGAAAAAGGTTTTGAGTCCACGATTCAGTAGCTCGTGAAGGAAAGAGTCTGTAAAGCTTTTAAAATGTCAGCTTCTGAGCAAGAGCCAAGGAGGAAAAGAACTTGGGAGAGTTCTTGGCCTCAAGTTGTGCCAGGGCAGGGTGAGGTTGGGCATGGGGAACAATTCCTTCCCCTTGGGGCTGTCAGGGGCTGGAAGGGGCTGCCCAGGGAAGGGGTCGAGTCCCCAGCCCTGGGGGGATTTATCAGCCGGGCAGAGGCGGTGCTGAGGGCCAGGGTTTGGGGGTGGGATGGCAGGGGTAGGGGAGCGGTTGGGCTGGGGGAGCTGAAAGGGCTTTTCC
>NW_009259582.1:7478-7948 GCF_000687185.1 Egretta garzetta
AGCAGCTTCGCAGGCAGCCGGTGACTTTGCACTGAATTTGGCTTCCCAGCTCCTATTTGTCATGATCAAAGCGACCGAGGTTTAGCGCCAGCTTCACTGAGCTCAAGAGATGCTATAAAATGGCTGAGTCAAGGGCAGGTCTATATCATATCCCTCGGTAGCTGCAAAAATCACCCAGGCAGCCGGACCCCGACACCCAGCAAAAGCCTGGTCCGGGGGCTAGGACCCCCCTCTAAGCAGTCCTCTCTGCATGCCGCAGAATCAGGCCCCCAGCCACTTAATTTGGAGTAAATCAGCCCCTGCTTGACATTTGCCCGTGACTCAGTGCTGGATATGCGCAAAACTGCCCCAGGAGGAGGCAAACGCATTGGACAGGAGCTGTCGGAAAAAAGTTCAGGGGGGAAATTCCAGCCAGAGGGATGCCCTGGGAGCAGCTTGCCCCTCGCCCCTCGCTGCCTGTCCCCCCGGCA
>NW_009259582.1:9573-10137 GCF_000687185.1 Egretta garzetta
CGGGAGCTGGCTGAGCCCCGAGAGCCCCGGCCAGGAGGGGAGGCATCTTCGGAGGCCTCTCAAGGTGAAAAGCAGTACCTGTCCTGCAGTTTACCCTTCGCATCTGCTGCCTCTAACGGCTCCTGAGCGATGCCTGCCTCTTTATTCGAGATCTTTCAACAGCTGTCTGATAGAGAAGACCTTTATCTTCCCTCGCCCGGGCTCCCATCCAACACCGGTCTCTGGAGGTGGGGAAGAAGGGGAAAAAAACCAGAATTCGCTCCTGACCGAGAGCCTCACCTAATCCATCGCCTGTGGAAAATTACTGCCACCGCACGGCGCCCGGCCCTGGCCCCCGTCCCACCCTCGCCAGCCAGCGCCTGCTCCTAAGGCTTTTGTGCCGCGATTTTTTTTTTCCCCTCTCCTCTTCCTGCTGGGAGAATGAGAACTTCGGCGTTTGGACAAACCCTTGAGAAAACAACTTCCCACGTGCTTGGGGCACTGAGGCGACTTTTTTATTTCGTTTCGTCTGATCCCGAGATGGATTTGCCCTGCATCACTGTGCAGGCTGTACAAGCCCCCCCC
>NW_009259582.1:11849-12211 GCF_000687185.1 Egretta garzetta
GCCCCCCTCCCACCCCTCCCACGTGAAGTGGGAGCCCCCCCGTGCCCTCCCCCCTCGCCCCCGCAGCGAGGAGCTCCTCTTCAGGATCCTCCGCAGAGAAAAAACATCTCCTCCTCGGGGTTCTTTTGAACCTGGCCCCTGCTAGCTCCGTTTCACCGGGGCCCAGCTGGCGTATGAGAAGAGGTAGTGAACAACCATCCGTTTGCTCCCTGCTCTTCACAGGTCTCCGCTTCCAGGAACCGGATCTTCCACCATCGGTCCCGGTGACCGGAACGGCTTCACGCCCCTTTGTCGTGGGTGGCTTTGGATGTGGTTTTCTTTTCCATTCCAGACCAAAACAAAGGAATGCGGGAAGAAAATCC
>NW_009259583.1:0-3005 GCF_000687185.1 Egretta garzetta
TGTGTTCGTAGCTCGGTTTACCCCACGAGTTCTCAGCAGCTCCTGCGCCTCAGTCTCCCCACACGCTGGACAGAGTTACTCCTTCTGAGCATCTCAGGATGAGAAAACTTAAGTTGATTCAAGAGCTCCAAACAAGCTTTTTGTTTTGTTTTAAGTATGTCCAAATGTTTTCTCAAGAGGCGCTGTGGATAGCTGCTGCCTGGCTGCATCTAGCCTGCTTTTGAAAGGCTTTTAGCTGGTGCTGGAATTGTCCTGTGTAAAATACCCTTTATCAGTCGCTCAGTAACTCCAGACAGCGAGTCTGGAGCACAAGTGAGCTGAGAAAAAAAGCAAGAGAACAACCCTACCATTTAAGTCTCATTTGTAAGTCTACCAGACTGTTCTTGCTTGATCCCAGTAAAGCCCGGGCTCCTCTTGGTCCCCTGCCAGGGGACAGCAGCTCTGCAGAGGTTGCACACAAAGCCCAAAGTGATGTCCCCGGCGTAGCTGGGGATGCGGAGCTCCCAAAGCAACTCCAGGAGCTAGGAGTTTGCACCGATCTTGCTGTCACCTGAAAATTAGCACACTCAACTGTCCTAGCACCTTTAGGTTGGGCTCCTAGTCACCTACGCTGCTTGGAGAAAGCTCCCAGGAAAAGCCAGACCCAAGGAGAACATCCTCTGTGCAGAGGAGGGTTATCGTTTACCTGTATCTGGAAGATACGCCATGCTCTGCTGGTGCATTTCCCAGGAGCTCTGGAGCCGGGACATGGAGCTACCTACAATTAAAAAGACAGACAGGACACAGTCTGAGGCAAAAAAACTTATCGAGGTTGATGAGTCAAAGGAGAGTGTCCAACTGCACGCCCTGGTCACGGGCTTGCTCCAGCCCCTTGGCAAGGCTGTGCTTGGGGTGGGGTGATCTCGAAATAGCCTGCCAGCTCAGGTACCACTTGTCTGGTTCCCACACCACCTCCTCACTGTGGATCCGCGAGGAGATATCGCAACGCCCCGGCCACCCTCCATGCACTGGCAGGGTGCTAAGGGAGCTGGAGGAACGCGCCGGCGGCAAACACGGCAGCCACCCTGGGGGAGAGCAAGGGCGCAGGAAGGAAAGAAGACAGCGAGAGGTGCTCAGCTCGTTCCTTTCACCTCGTAGTGTTTTCCTGTAAATTTAAAATTTCACAATTCAGCCTGTCGAGCGTGCAGCAGCCCGAGACCTGCCGGCTTGCGTGGGGTGGCATAAAGCAGAGCTTTAGGGCTGCTATAAACGCGGGTCCTCATTCAACAGAGGATGCACACTCAAAGTCAACGGGATCACTGCAGCAGTGAGTACGTGGAGGTTTTCCTCCCTTCTCGTGTCATTTTGCTCTTTCTTGGGAAGCGCCACACCGGCATCAGGCAACCACAGTGTCAGGACAGAGCTAGGAAAATCATAGAATCACTTTGGTTGGAAAAGACCTTGGAGATCATTGAGTCCAACCTTTAACCTAACCCTGCCATCCCACCACTAAACCATGTCCCTCAGCACCTCATCCATCCTTCTTTTAAATACCTCCAGGGAGGAGGACTCTACCACCTCCCTGGGCAGCCCATTCCAGAGCCTGACAACCCTTTTGGTGAAGAAGTTTTTCCTAATATTTAGCCTAAACCTGCCCTGGCGCAGCTTCAAACCATTCCCCCTCATCCTATCATCTGTTACCAGGGAGAAGAGGCCGACCCCCAGCTTTTTGTTTTGTTTTAAGTATGTCCAAATGTTTTCTCAAGAGGCGCTGTGGATAGCTGCTGCCTGGCTGCATCTAGCCTGCTTTTGAAAGGCTTTTAGCTGGTGCTGGAATTGTCCTGTGTAAAATACCCTTTATCAGTCGCTCAGTAACTCCAGACAGCGAGTCTGGAGCACAAGTGAGCTGAGAAAAAAAGCAAGAGAACAACCCTACCATTTAAGTCTCATTTGTAAGTCTACCAGACTGTTCTTGCTTGATCCCAGTAAAGCCCGGGCTCCTCTTGGTCCCCTGCCAGGGGACAGCAGCTCTGCAGAGGTTGCACACAAAGCCCAAAGTGATGTCCCCGGCGTAGCTGGGGATGCGGAGCTCCCAAAGCAACTCCAGGAGCTAGGAGTTTGCACCGATCTTGCTGTCACCTGAAAATTAGCACACTCAACTGTCCTAGCACCTTTAGGTTGGGCTCCTAGTCACCTACGCTGCTTGGAGAAAGCTCCCAGGAAAAGCCAGACCCAAGGAGAACATCCTCTGTGCAGAGGAGGGTTATCGTTTACCTGTATCTGGAAGATACGCCATGCTCTGCTGGTGCATTTCCCAGGAGCTCTGGAGCCGGGACATGGAGCTACCTACAATTAAAAAGACAGACAGGACACAGTCTGAGGCAAAAAAACTTATCGAGGTTGATGAGTCAAAGGAGAGTGTCCAACTGCACGCCCTGGTCACGGGCTTGCTCCAGCCCCTTGGCAAGGCTGTGCTTGGGGTGGGGTGATCTCGAAATAGCCTGCCAGCTCAGGTACCACTTGTCTGGTTCCCACACCACCTCCTCGCTGTGGATCCGCGAGGAGATATCGCAACGCCCCGGCCACCCTCCATGCACTGGCAGGTTGCTAAGGGAGCTGGAGGAACGCGCCGGCGGCAAACACGGCAGCCACCCTGGGGGAGAGCAAGGGCGCAGGAAGGAAAGAAGACAGCGAGAGGTGCTCAGCTCGTTCCTTTCACCTCGTAGTGTTTTCCTGTAAATTTAAAATTTCACAATTCAGCCTGTCGAGCGTGCAGCAGCCCGAGACCTGCCGGCTTGCGTGGGGTGGCATAAAGCAGAGCTTTAGGGCTGCTATAAACGCGGGTCCTCATTCAACAGAGGATGCACACTCAAAGTCAACGGGATCACTGCAGCAGTGAGTACGTGGAGGTTTTCCTCCCTTCTCGTGTCATTTTGCTCTTTCTTGGGAAGCGCCACACCGGCATCAGGCAACCACAGTGTCAGGACAGAGCTAGGAAAATCATAGAATCACTTTGGTTGGAAAAG
>NW_009259584.1:0-465 GCF_000687185.1 Egretta garzetta
TATCTTAAAAAAAAAAAAAATCAGGATAAATTATATAAATTATACATTCAAAACAGACGATTCTACCTCATTATCGCTACTCCGTAATAAATAGATAAATAAAGTTGATTGCCCTTAGAGTCTGCATCTCAAAATACATTTACAATATAGGTCTCTACATACAGCATGTACAGGGCGGGGCGGGGGCCACCCGCCCGGCGCCTCACGCCACAAAGTCGAAGGGGGGCTCGTTCTCGATGTCGTTGAGGGAGGGTTTGCTGTTCACCTTCCGCGGGTCCTCGGGGGTCCACACTTTGGCTGTCCGGATGATGTTTTGTTCCTTGAGTTGCTTTTCATCAGTCCACGACAGCGAGTGACCGGCCAGAGG
Source organism: Egretta garzetta (assembly GCF_000687185.1). Taxonomy (NCBI): domain Eukaryota; kingdom Metazoa; phylum Chordata; class Aves; order Pelecaniformes; family Ardeidae; genus Egretta; species Egretta garzetta. Next base: position 368 of record NW_009259584.1, read on the forward strand.
GGGGAGTCCGTAGTCGGGGTCGCTCGGAGAGGGAGATCCTGGGGGATAGGGGAGGGAGTGAGAAAGGCAGGGGGTTATCGCTGGGGCCGGCGTTCCTG
>NW_009259584.1:4800-5114 GCF_000687185.1 Egretta garzetta
GCCGCCTCGTGGTGAGGCGTCGTGCCTGGACACACGTTTGAATCCGGCGGGTATCGCACACGAAATCCTCTCGGGTCCGCGTCGCTCCTACCCCGAAACAGACGGAAAAAGAAGAAAGCAAACCCCTAAAACTTAACACGCCGAGGTGATTTCGGGGGGATTTCCTGGCTGCAGAGCTGGTTCTGTTCCCTCTCCGGCACGCCCAAGGAGTCATCACCCGTGGGATGGCGAGTGCTTGCTCCTGACACGCTCCGGCCGGAGCCGGAGTTCAAAGCCGATGAGCAAATCACGTCGAGGGGCCCCTGGCGCCACGG
>NW_009259584.1:5216-5680 GCF_000687185.1 Egretta garzetta
CCACCGCCAGACCCAGAGGGGAAGCAACCCCCCCGGAACAGGTCCTTTTCCCCCACAGCCTCTGCCACCAGCCTCCTCCCAGAGCAGCTCTTTGGCCATGGTCTGTCCCTGCTCCTGCCCCTGTCCTTGTCCCGGAGGGCGAGACAGGCGCCAGGGCATTTCTCGTTAACGTGCCGGTGGTGAAGCATCTTCCCGAGGGCCAAGCCCGAAGGCTTCAGGAGGCGATGGGGAGGGAGAAGCAGGATCTCCCCTCTTGATCTGGAGACAGTATGTGCCCGGGGGGGGCGGGGGGAGGCCAAACAACTTACCATGCCCGGAGACTTTCCGTCTGCCCCTGGTCCGGCGGTGCTCGCTGTGCTCGGTGGGACGCTGGTACCGCCGGCCGGGGTGAGCCCTGCGGCGCTGGGCGGGGAATGCCACCCTGCGGAGGCGGCACGGGCGCTTCCCCGGGGGGGCGAGCGCGT
>NW_009259584.1:5905-6532 GCF_000687185.1 Egretta garzetta
AGGCGGTAAAGAAAAGGAAACTGCCAAAACCGGGGAGCCGGTACCAGCGCAGCCCGGGCCGCGGCCAAGGCACCCGGGCCAGCGCTGCCTGTGTCGCAAACGCCCTTTTTCCCGTGTTTGTCCCGCCCGGCTACCTCGCCCGCCCTGAGGGCTAGCGGGCTGCTCACGGGAACGACACCTCCCCGCACCGCTCTCCAGCGAAGAAAACGCATGTCCGGCGTCTGACACCGTTATGGCAATGCCCCGAGGGCAGGAACCGAGGACGGAAGGAGGGACCCCAAGGGGCACACTGCCTTCCCTCCGGAGTCAACGATCGGGCGACAAATCCACCTGGCAGCCACCTTCACGGGGACCAGGAGTCGCTGAAGGTCGGCAGATGGGGCGGGGGATGGGGCCAGTGCAGGGCTGTACGCAGGGTCTGTCCCAACGGCCCCCACTCCCGACCTTCCGTGGGCCCATGCAATGTCCCCCCCCACACCCGAGAGCGCGCACCCTGCACGAGGGGACCCGGCGAACCCGGGCTTGCCGTGTCCTCCGGCCCTGCCTCTGCCGGGGTGCTCGGCGCTGTACACGCCCCGGCCCTCAGAGACCGAGCCTTCAGCGAGGGAAGGGGCCCGACCCCGGCTC
>NW_009259584.1:7147-8077 GCF_000687185.1 Egretta garzetta
CGCCCCCCCACATCTGTACCCCCGCTTCTACTTTCCGCTGCGTTTTGCCCCGAACACTTTGGAGACGGAAACAGGATTTCTACCCGTGGAGTTCAGCGAGCAGCAGCAAGGCCCGAGCTGGAGAGGAGCCACAGGTGATGAGGCGAGGCATGCTGCCCTTCAGTCCAGGGTCTTGGGAAGTAGCTCCAAGCTCAGGTGATACTCCAGGATAACAAAAGCTGTTAGCTAGAGGTAAAAGCCCAGGTCCGCTAAGGTCCCCAGGTCTGTTGGGTTTCCCACCCAGGCCTAAAATTCAGCTCTTAACGTTCCCTGCATATTTTTCCTAACTCCCATTGCAGACCCAATGCCATGAAGCCACAGGCACGGAAAGACACGCTGGGAGAGTTCCCCCTTCCTCCATGCAGGCCCTGCCCAATATTCTTCTCACATCTTCATCTCCACCCTGTCAGCATTGGGTTAAACAAGAGGTCTCAAATCCATAAAGCCACAGTGGGGCAAATACCGACTATGGCCATTTTCCCCTCCAGTTTACAGAACTCACCAGCTCACCTATTGGCACTCCTCGGTGTGCCGCGCTCTTTCAGAGATGCAATGGTTGATGCAGAAAGGAAGCAGGAGACTGTGGAAAGACTGGACCAGAGTTGGCCCAAGACCTACACAAATGGTATTTTACCAGGAAAGGATTGAAAAAAAAACCCAAACCCTATTGCAATTCCTGATTTCAAATAGCACTTTATTTATCTGCAAAAGATAGAATCTTCTCAGTTCTTTTTACCACTGAAAGCACAATTTAAAGTAGGCTTTGCTCAGTGCAATCTTGAGGGATTGTGTGTTTCCCGGTAATAAACTTGCATACAACTTTCCTGCCCTGAAAGGGAGGGGAGGAGACCTGCAGGCCCCGGTGCGGTGCCCGGGGTCCCACCGCACGCC
>NW_009259584.1:9632-10214 GCF_000687185.1 Egretta garzetta
ATGGGAATCTGGCCACTTGTGCCGGCCGCAGCCGGGAGGGGGCTGTGCTTCCTTTACAAAAAGAGACACAATTAAGCAAAATGCTCAATGAACATTATAAATGATGTGCAATCGCCTCGCAGATTGCTTAGCAAATCAAATTATATGGTTGCTCACAGATGATTTCCATGTGCTTTAAAACGCAAACAGGTACTTTCTGATTTTTGGGGGGGGGGGGGGGGATTTGTTGGTGGTTTTTTTTCCTAAACAAAAAAAAAAAGCGCAGCGCTCTAAACATTGCGGAGCAATGCCACACGCTGAAAGGCGGCTGTGTGAATATTCACGTTCTCCTTTGTTCGCCCCTGAATTTCACAATAGCCCGGGGAGGGCACGTCCACTGCACTCTTGTAAATTTACCAATCCTTGACTAAAACCGCCAGGCACCTGCTTGGCAGAGCACAAAGCTGCCTACGCTTCCACCAACAATTTACTGTTTCATCGGCTTCTAAATTGCCCCGACAATAGAAGGGCTCCAAGCTAACCCCGCTTAAATCAACGGCGAGGGCCGCGGCCGAGGCTCCGCCGGCTGCGGAGGCGGCGGGG
>NW_009259584.1:10329-27044 GCF_000687185.1 Egretta garzetta
CAGGGGCCGGCTCCCGCGGCGCCTCCCTCCTCGCTCCCCGGGGGAGCTGGAAGCGGGGCCCCTGGAGGAAAGCAGCACCGAAAAAGCACGTTTGACAGGGAGCCCCTCATTTTCCAATAGACAAAACCAGGCACGGGCAGGAGGCATGGTTCCTCGGGACCCGGGCCTGACAACCCTCTGCTCCGATCCAGATGATCGCCGGTTTGCAAAGCTATGCGAGATGGTCACCGTGACCGCAGAGGGGATAGCGGCCAGCAAACCAAAGCAGGTGACGACTGCTGAAAATGCTAGCGACTGGCTGGCCTGTTTTAAGAAGGGTAATGAGGCTCCCTAACACCGGCTGTGACTTGGTTTTCGTTTTCTTATTCCTGACAGCTCCTGACAATGCAGAGCCCTGTCCCAGCAGGTAACAGGGCACCTCTCCATTGTGGTAAACAACCGTGTTACACCATCCCTTCCATAAATATATCCGGCTCTAGATTAAACAGAAATAAATTTTTCCTGTCATTGCTCTTTTCTATGGGTGAGAATTTCCTTCTGCTTTCTAACCTCCTCCCTGGATTTCTTCCTCCTTGGTTTATGCCCATTTGCTCTTGTGCATGTGTGGGTTCCCATGGAAGATCCTACCTCCACAGGATTTTCCCTTAGGTTTATACACAGTTGCTACGTTCCTTCCCAGCTCTCATTTTGCCCAGGTGAGCAAAGCCAGCTCAGGATTAGACTTCCTGGTCCTTTATCACCCAAATCACCTTTCCCTGCCCTTTTCTCTGTATGAGTTAATCTGCTGGGACAACCAGAACCGTAACCGTACACAGTCGTCCAGGAGAGTCCTCACAGCTCCTTGGAGAACGCCATCAGCATTTGCCTTTCTGCCAAACCCCCTCACTTTGTACTGCGAGGGTTATATTTACCCTTTCCATGGCCATGTTCCTCGACTGGCTCATGACCACTTTGTCATTAACTAATGCCCCAAGGTCTTTTTCCTCCTCCACCTGGCAAGGACTACTGAGACCACAGCCATAGCACATGTTCTCACTATACGTCCCAAATGCGTGACCTCTTAATACTGGATTTCTTCCCTTCTTTGCCACCCTGGTACTCACAGTCCTAAGCTTCCTCCTGATGATTTTTCAAGCCTATGCACTGCTGGGATGCTCTTCCTGCTCCGTGGCTCTGTCAGATGTTGTCAGCAGGGTCCTTCTTTTGTTCTAAAACTGCTCACGACAAGTTTCCATTGAGTCTGTAAGAGCAAAGAGATGACTCTCCTGGGCCATGGCATAGATCCACTCAGTTCCCTCACACGTCTGTGCCACTGGTAAGAGCTCGGGGACTTCTTTTGCCAGAGATTGTTTCTGTGTGTCTAAGAGCTCTTGACATACTTCTCCCTTCTGTGAATTTGTCTAACAGGTTTTAGCTCTCAAGCAGCAAGTTGTTTTATTAAAATTATTAGATATTATTTAGTAGAGCTGAGTTTTAAACGAATTATTTCTGTCTTCGAAACAGATGCAAGACTTACAGCTGCAGGTAGAACCAGAGGCCTAGAAGCATCTTAGGGGCCCACGTTCCTCAAGGATCTCTCCTCAGCTACCCTCTAACCCTACAAGTTTCCCTCTTGAGAGGACATCCTACACCATTGGCGTTTTGTTAAACAGTCTTGGCTCTAATATGATGTGAAAACTATTCTGATGATTTATAGCTAGGAAGAGCTGACCTGCCATGTTTTTTCAGTTCCAGGAAAGGATTTCCAGTGGAGATCCCGCAATCCGCACTAAGTGCAGTTGCGTGTTTCTCCAGCCCAGAGTTAGATGTCTTATCCTATTTGTTGGTTCCTCGCTGAGCCCGCTGGCTCCCTCTCGCATTCTTTGTTGATCACCTGCCTCTTACCATACCAGGAGCCTTGGGGCTGGGTGCCCAGCACCTACAGTTTAGGCATTGCAAAACCACATCTCTGCATCCATTTAGCCCTGAGGCTTTTATCTTTGTGGTGAATTATTAACCAAGTCAGGGACATGAAAAACATCTACACAAGGAGATGCTGCATTTTCTTTGGAAGTTGTCCACATGTGAATAGTGCTGTTTTACTTTGCCTGGTAGCTGTTGTCCTGTGCTCACCTTCCAGCAGGCATGGGAGAACACTGTTCATTCCACCCTATGAGAAATTTCTCATCATGAGGATTGTTATCGTGTCTCCTCTCAATGACCTCTTCCTGCGACTAAGCAAATCCCTTTCCCTTCAGCATGTGCTTTTTAAACATCTTAACATTTTTGCCGTTCTCTGCTAATTTTCCTGTAGCTTTTCTACAAGTGTAATGTCCAAAACCAGACACTGTGCTTAGGCTAAGCCTCACCAGTGCCAAGTAGAGCAGAATAATTACCTCAGTGTTTTACCCAAAACACTGCTGCTAATATATCCCCAAATGACATTTGGTTTTCTGCATAGGTTTTATCCCTCTTTACCTGGTTCACATGGTTCACAACAGCCAGTCGATCCACTCCTGCACTATTGCTGCCTTATCAATTATTCCACATTTCACAAATTGTGCGTTTGATCTGTCTTTTGTCCCAAGACTGGATTTTGTACTTGTCTTTTATGCCAGTGCAGCTTATTGATTTCAGGCCAGCTCTCCAATCTGTGAAGATCAATGTGAGTCTTGATCCTGTCCTCCAAATCAACCTCTCCCAGCCAGTGCTCTCAGGAGTTGAATTAAGTACTCTCTTTTCCAGTAGCCCATTTATTGTTGAAAACATTGGGGCCACAGCAGATGCCTGCAGGACCCCACTTGGCACATCCAGCTTTGACAGTGAACCACGGACGCGTGCTTTGGTGTGTTTCAAACATCGTGTGCTCATTCTAATCCCGGTTTCATGTAGATCTCATTAGATGGTTTTGTTTATAAGAAGAGTAAGGCTTTTGATGCTAAGAAAGTTGACGTATATCACATCTATCTCGTTATACGTTTGGCTAGTTAGTCCTTCAAATAAGGACACTGAATTAATTTTGAAGTGGTATGTTCTTGATTAATCCGTGTTGATACATTCTACTGCCTTCTTATCACTTACGTGCTTACAAATTGATTAATAATTGACTCTCATTATCATGGTTACGCTGATGGGCTTACACTTCCCAGGATCCTCTTCTTTGCTCTTTTTTGGGCTTGTAAAAACATGCCTCTGGCATCAGTGTCCTCAAGCAAGTCACTCAGAGTGTGAGTCCTCATTGCCTCTAACTTCAGCCAGTCAAAAGCCGGACACTCATTAGGAGAAGGGTTCAGTTCCTTATACACAGGAGTATGACACGCCTGGTCTAGTATCATGTGAAGTACTATATAGTATCAAAGATGTTTCTTGGGGCTCGCAGATATGACACAGGACCCGCAGCAGACCTGCACCATTCTGGAAGCTCAGCTGGAGCTTCCATGCAGGCTATCCATGTGGGATACCTGAGAGCATCTCAAATGGGATAGGTCATCTATATCCATGTTAAAGTAACTGCATCACCAAGTATAAGGTGTTCATTAATAGTCAAGGGGAAAAGGTGGGTGCAACAAACCACCCTGAGCAGGGAACTTTCTTAAGACGGAGTCTGCTGACCTCTGAAGATGCCACTCCTGTTTCACTGGCAATAGAAGGAACCAAAAAGTCTTGGCTTCAAGTTACAGGACTAATATTTAGGCACCTATGTGTTTTTCAAGGCATTCTGACATTTAAATGGTTCAAATACCTAGCAAGAGCTTTGAAGTACCTAAGTGCCTCGCTCCTAGATGGGCCCATGCTTACTGAGGCTGATTTTCAGAACTACCAAAGACACCCAATATAGGAAGCTAATTACTCCAAAGCCTCCCAAAATCTGGAGTGCCCTCTTTACATTCTTATAGCTCTCTAACAATTACCAGGAGAACCTGCACTGATTAAACCTTAGCCTTGGGTGGTTTTGTTGATTGAGAGGAATCCAGGGTTTTATAATTCAGCCCTATCTATCAACTGCAGAAAACAGCCTTTCAATCGCTCTCAGGCCTTGTGATGATAACCACATGAAAGCCTGCAGGGCACTCTGACCTGTGGCAACAGAGCCACAGGCACCCAAGGCAGAAGATGGTTTTGATGCACCATGTAGTACAGATTGCAGTACTGGAAATTCACCTGAGCTGCCCACAGCCCTCAGCTGTGTTAAGACCTTCCTCCAGATCTACACTGATGGCAGGGCACGTCTAACGTGACCTCAAATGCAGTAAATTATGAAAACATCAAAGATCACATCAGATGACACTTCTTTTTTGTTACCAAAATGCTCAGGACCTCTTCTGCACATAGTGAGGCCCAAAGGTACATGAGCACTGTAAATCCACAGGTTGAGCTGCACGCATACACTCATGCTCTTCTGATGTACAAGGTCTTTATGATCAAGTATAGCTGGACGAATTAATAACATACAGTCCTGGTGAGAAAGGGGTGGCTGAAGAAAGCAGCGTTTCCCTTGTCTGTGCCTTTATTTGCAAGTTGGCAGAAATTTGTAGGAATAATTCCACTGCCAGTAGTTTACAGGCTGTTTGATTTAATCCATGCCTCCATCGGCTTCCCCATCAACAGAGCCCACAAGGACTTATCATGTGATAGTTCAGATCCGAATGAGCTGCTGCAGTTTCCCGCCCCAGCACAAGGACTGAACCGGAATTACCCTAGGCCACCTGTCCCTGCGCACCACTGCAATGTACAGTAGAGGGATTTAGCCCTTATTTGTAATCTTTTGTCTGCAGCCTTGTTGTTTGGGTGGGGCTGCACCTGTTCGTGGGGAGTGGGAATCCCTTAATTACGGCTGTGGGGCTGGGCAGCGAGAGCTGGCCCTGCGTGCTGGCACACAAAGGCTTAGGGGAATGCATGTGAATTCAGTGCCCTCTTTATGCCATGCCAACATTCGTTGCAAATCCTCCTCAGGTCCTCGCGGCTCAGTTCCCACATTCCCAGGGCTTCTGCCTGGTATTTCACACACCAGATTGTCCTGTCTTTAGAGGGCAGAGATGCTTGCCTCCCTGTATTTTTGATTCTTGGGGTCTGCAATTGTTTAGGAATAGCAGTTGAGGGACAATAACACACTTCAGGGTGTATTTTTGACTATAGCATCACCAGTTCTTTCCTGTTATCAAATGCAAATTGAGTTTGCTTGGTGAACACATCCCCATTGAAGTGTCGTGTTAGTAATGATAGCTTGAGCTAGACACCCAGGTTATACGCTACTGAATCCTCAGAGATGATGTGACCCCAATCTCTTCCCCAGCTTGTCCCAGTTACCTGCTGAAGCCCCTATCCATGCCGCCTCACTTCACTGAGTGCCTCATTCCCTCCCTTCCCCTGCCCGAGACTCTCCTCTGCCCTTGACACCTCATCTCCCCATGCCTGGAGTCACCATCTTTTGCTCCCTCTTCTCCCTTCCTTACCCAAGCTTTGCCCCTCTGCGTTTCAAGGCACTGTCTGCCACCAAAATGCCAGCAGACAAGACACAGATAGCACGGCCAGCTTCCACCTTTGTACTCCAAGAGGCCAATGCCACAGAGGCCTCTCAAGACTACAAATAAATTTCTGCCTAGACCTTGCACTCCCAGGCTGAAGTGTGACCTGTTCATAAGGAAACTATGGTGTACCTGGCTGCCAAAACGGACAAAGCTTCTGTTCAGCGTGCACACAGACACCCCCAAAACTCAAAACACAACAGTTTATTCCACCCTTTTCCACGCTGGATCCCCAGCTTCTGCCAGTTTTGGTGATTCCTCACAGGAAACGCCGGCCCGGCTGGAAGCGGAGGGGTAAGATGTGAAGGCCCGGCCTCGGGGCTCTGCCGCCATCTTGTGACGCCGTGCGGAACGGCGCTGGGAGGGAACAGCCCTGTGCTGGACTGCCTTTCCACAGCGCAGCACAGCGAAACGGCTTAAACCCCCTCCCCCCCCAAAAAACCCCCTTCAGTCTCACCGAGGCACAGCAACGCCTGGAACATTTGCAATATGACTAAAACCCGACCTGAAAATGATTGAAATGTGCTTTCTTGCTATTTTTTGCTAATAATGGCGCTTCTGTGCTGCTGCCTCAGTGGCTTGCAGGTTTGTGGCCGCGGACTGGGCCAGTGGATGTTCTTCAGCCCACATTGATTCAGTCTGAAGAGTGGAGCTGGTACCAGATGATGAATGCTGAGTCCCACCGTGAACGACTCCCATGAAGAGAACGAAAAGGGGGTTTAGCTGGTGCCTCCTTCATTTCGTCACTGCAGAGCGCAGCACCCGTACACCCCTCTCCTCCCCTTCCTCCTTGGCAGCCTGCAGACGAGCACCCAACATCCGTACCTTCTTTGAGCCCGTTGTTATCACCATCAGGACAACCATGGTTGAGAGCCAGCTGTTGTTGAGTTTATATGACAAATGAGAGGTTCAGATGTAAGATTGATAGCAATTACATTGCCACCTGCTATCGCTTTAATCCGTATGCCGGATTTTTAATTGTTAAGGAGGGGGGCTGTTGGCACATGAATAAATAAGGACTATCTTAAAAGGCACAAAGCGTTAGGATTGCATCTCAGTCACCACAAGTAGGGCTGCCCCATTTTTTAGCTTTAGCCTCTACTGTGAATTTTGGTCTCGTTTTTGAACAGTTTTGTGCTGGGCTTTCGAGGACTTCTGTAGTCTATACTTCCATCCATGATTTTATTTATTTATTTATTTTAGTAAATGCTTATTATTTCATTTTAGGCTTGGCCAGCTCTTTCCAGTTTGGCTTCCGGACAACCTTCTGCTGTCAAGTGGCCTGCATTCATTTGCATTGTGTCTGATTTTCAGCAGGTCCCTATCTGAGGCCTGTTCCTCCTGGCTGTTACCCAGGTGAGCAGTCCCACCGCCCTCAGGGTGATAATAGCTGTCAGTAATTGGTACTTCCACAGGTTTGCAAGGTCAGGGCTTGCTTCTTCCCCCCGCTTTGGATAGATCTAATCTGCTTGTGAGTCACGCTTCATCAGAAAAAGAGAACGCCAAGAATTTTGAAAGGTTTGCTATCAGGTTCCACAAAGGGATATGCTTGGGAGAAACATGTCGATTTTGTTGGAGAGACACACAAAATAGACTCCAATTTGCATAAGGAGCTACTGCGAGAGGGGAGCTGAATGAGAGGTCGAGGGAAGGGTTTTCATTGACTTCAAAGAGCATTGGATCAGATCCATGTGGAGCATCTGCAACTTCCTTTGATGCACCAGCAAACTGTAGATAACGAGCCTCTCTTTTCCGTACATGCCCTACCTAAGGCATTATGTGGAGAAAGACTTTGAGACTGGCAATGGCACAAGCCAGTTTTAGACGACAAAGTAGGTCTGTATAATCTGTTTGGGAGAAGCTGGGTTTTCTAGGTTATTGGAGGTTGCAGCAGGTACGAAAGCAAATGTACCCTAGAGGTCACTGCAGAGCAGCCATTTGAGCCACTCTTGTGTTCTGAGGGAAAATTGTCGGAGTATTCTGGAATATTAAAGTAGGTTTTGTTTTGTTTTTTTTAAAATGCATTTTGAGGTGACTCTGAGTAGTCACTGTCCATCCCTCTCCAAAATCACCCAAACATATGCCATACCTCCACAGAGCAGGACCCCAAAACAGTACCCTGTTACCTTTCTCAGACAGAATGCCACCTCCTTCGTGCTACACCCTCCATCTCATATTCCCACCTACTCCTACAGCACACCTCATCCCCTGAGGTCTGCCTGCTGCAGAGCAGCCCAACCTCATCATCCTTTCTGAATCACATCTCCCCAGCACCCACAAGCTGCTCCCCCCCACACCATGGTCCCCACAAATAGTCTTGTTTGTCCTTCTCCAGCCAGAAGGACAGTTCTGATAGCAGATAGTTCCCTGCAGACAGTGCTGTGGTTGCTGCAGGTTGGGAAGTCATCATGAGCACAGCTGAACACCTCAGACCAGCTGTGGTTATCTGTGGAGAAGCACTTAAAGGGCTTAATTAAATACCACGGCATGGGCAGAGTGGAGGAGTTTTACTGTGTCTCTTTGGAGCAGTTCATCTGCTATCTCTGTTTTAGGCAATGTTTTTTTATGGGCAATTTCTGCCTGTTCTTAAGGCAGGTGTAGAGCAAGAAGGTGAAATCTTGCAGAAAAGAAGATAAATTGGCACGGGGGTAATAGAAATAAGAATAGCAACAGGGCCAAAACAATAAGCCATCATAAGCATTTCTACAGCCCTTTTCATCTGTGGATGTCAAACAATTTGCAAGAGCTAAGAAATTTAAGCCTCTCAGCAGTGCTCGTACGTCAGAAATACACAGTTTCTTTCACCTATTGCTTAACTGCTGTCACCCCTGAATTAGGGCAGAGAAGCTGTTCATTGCTCAAGGCAACGACGCCTTGCGATTTAGGGTGTGAGAGGCTAACTCAAACTGTAGACAAGGCAGCATTTAGAGTCTAGAGTTGGCCAGGCCACTGCCTTACAAAAAGAGCCATGGATCTTTAACACCAAGTGGTCAGGCCCTCAGTTTGACGTCTCAGCTGATAAAACAGGAAAGGTGAAAGCAGGGGCAGAACCAATCTTTTAACAGCTGGCTATAGGAGAAGACAAATTTGTAAACTGAAAGAGGGACAAAGAAAAAACATTTACCCCCTGCTTTTAATAGAGATTCATTCATAAAAGTAAAGTGAAGGCTACAAGGTCATAGAAAGTTACATGTGATCTGGTTTTGGAAAAGGCCCTTCTTACAGACCAAGCCCAGAGGCAGAGGCTATTTGGGCTATTGCCAAGGAGAAGTGTCATGGAGCCCCTTTTTTTCCTTCTCTGGGGGGCTAAGGCAACTCCAGCTAGACATATTGTACATGACAAGGTTTAATGACCTTTGTTCATAATGGACCCAAGTGTGAATACCCAAGCGCATTCAGGAGAGGCCCAGGACTAAGAGGTAATGCAAAGCCTGAAACAGGGAGGGAACATTTTCTGGATTGGGAGCAGGGTCATTCCTGGGGCAGTGAATGTGTGAGGGTTCATTTTGCACCTGGTATTCTGATTAACAGTGCGGTCAATCTCCTGAACTTCCCAAGCATGAACACCTGCTTCTAGCTCTGCTCAGATCCAGGCCCTTCACAAGGCTGTCCCCTTCAGTAATCCACCAAAATGCATAGGCATCCCACGGATTTGCCTGAACTGTCCCCAAGAGACCATCGCACCAGCGGGGAATGATCTCAGCTCCCCCATTCCTGAAAGTCAGGTCTTCAGCTGCCATCCTCTATGTGCTTCCAGCCCACCAGCTGTGTCCTCATCCTTCAGTGCTGACTCCTTCTGGAAAGGAAGACACGAATTCTCGTTGTCTCTCTTTGGCTCCAGCACCTTCCTTTGTGTTGCCTTTGCCCCTTCCCTAACAGCTGTGCAAAATACTTTGCTATCCTTTCCTGTTCCTTCCTCCTATCTTAAAATATCTGGATCCATCTTCTGATCTTCCAAAAATGACACCTGAGCAAAGATGACCTGGCTGTGGTCAGGCCACATCTCTACATCCCATACATCAGTAATGTGGCAGGGCGGCACACTCTTTGTTTCCAGAACTAAGCAGGCTACTCGAGCATATCTTTTTTTTTTTTTTTCTTTTTCCTGATTTCTATGGTACCTCCTCTGTCCCTGACAAGTTTTTCTGGAAGTCACCTTGTAAATGCCGTCAGACTACGTTGTGCAAAGGAGGTGAGCTGGATGAGCACAGCTGATGCCTGCTCTGCCAACCTCCCTGGAGCCTGCAGGCCAGATCCCCACAGTCACCTCCAGCATGTGCAGGTAGCTGCTGGCCCAGATGTGGGCACAGGACGGCGTGTTTGGTCATCTCTCTGCCACCAAGGGAAGCGGGCTGAGCGTATGGAACTAGGAGGGCTCTGGCACAAGGTGAGGGTGTAGTGCAGTCAAGAACGCCAGAGCCTGGGGGTTATTACAAAGGGGTTTCTGAGGAGGAGAGAGGAGGGATACTACAGAGCAAAAAAAACCCCAAAACCCCAAACCAACAAAAGAGAAGACAATAAAAGGCAGCACAATAATGGGCATGAATTTCTCTTTCTTCTGCCCTGTGGCAAGCTGCCAATCCCTTCCACACACATTCCTCAGCGCCACTAAAAGCAGTCCCCATGGACACACCTGCCTTGAGACAAATTCTTTCAGTCTTGAAAAAATCTGGGCACTTCTTCAATAAAGAGCTTTGCTTTTAGACTACTTTGCCTTTGTGAATTTTGGCAGCAGCTCACACTTGGAGAGCTTTTGAGAACCCTTTCTGTAATCAGATTTCCCTGCCCTGCCCTGCCCTGGGGGACCGTGGGCGAGCCACTTCCCACAGCTGTCCCTCAGCTTCCTATTCTGTGGCATGTGGCTCACCACTACCTCAAGGGCTGGGCATCATTTGTGTGTAAAGAGCTGTGAAATCTGTGAGGTTGGTGGGGTGCTGAGTGTTCCGCGGCAGGCTGTGAGGATAGTGTTACCGCAGCTCATCGCTGGGGTGTAGCAGGAGGTGGAACAGGCACAGGAGTATGGTTTAAAATGCTTTGCTCCCAGTGCGAAAAGTCATTAAGTGTATGGAAGAGGAGGCTCAGTTGTCTGGTAACAGGACACATTTCTTCTATACAGTATCACTAAGGTTGAAGTTCAGAAAATACAAACACTTACGAGTACCAGCTAAGCCCTCACCATCTTGTTCAAAACCAGAAAAAAAGCAAAACCCGAACTGAGACTTTTTCAGTTCCTTCTCATGCAGGCTGTCTCCTGAGCCACCTCATGCTGGAGATGTTCTGTGGTGGCAAAATCCTATTTTTGCTCTGAGAAAAGTCTCTCTTCTTCTTTTGTTCCAACCAGAATCAGACTAGGTTGTCAACAAGCTTTACAGAGAATCCAAATGATTTGCAGAGTGGTGCAATGGAAAAGAGCATCGCTACAGTTCTGTGGATACATGGCTAAAATAACGGGCATTATGATTCCTGGTGAAAGGAGGGTGAAGCTGCTAGTAATACAGAAGTAACCTGTTCCTTCTCTCCTGTCTTCTCCTTGTGCTTACAAAAAAAGCCACACTGGCTCCCAGGCAAAGAAGTTGCTGTTAGCAAGCTGCCTCACCTGATTTTTGCCTAAGCTGTCACGGAACAAAGAACATTGGTTCATTTTAGACTGCGTGGGGACATGCAGCACAGCCAGAGAATACAGCTGCCTAATTCCTAACCAAGCCCCTACCACCTTTGCTCTGAGAAAGAGGTCAGGTATTGCTCTTTATGTGCCAAAGTTGTCCTAGTTGGCTTAGCTTTGGTTTTAATACCATAGCTGGAAAAACGTACACAAATTTTACCTCCTCTCTTTTGATAATTCACCCCCCCAAACAATTAAGTACCAAAACAAGTTTTAGAAAAAGCAGGGTCTGAAGATCTGGACGCTGTTAGGAGCCATGCAGAGTCTAATTCTGGCTTGGCTGCAAATTTAATTTGTAGCCTTGAATAAGTCAATTAAATTCTTCTCATCAAGTCTCCCCTCAGTAAAATTGAGAATAATTACTTGCCTTGTAGAGATGCTGCAAAGACTAAGGAAGTCTTGACATAGTTTATTTAAGATGTTGAAATCTCTTAAGAATTATGTAGAAACCTCAATTAGGATTTATAAAAAGGTTATTTAAAAACACAATGGGATAAAAAGTATCATCGTTGAAACTAATTAATGAAATAACTATGTTGAAAAACTTCTCAGATGTGAAGGATGAAACATAAATCTGCAGCTGCCTGGCAGAGTATATTCAGCTCAGAGAAGCAACTGCTCTTTATTCGCTGTGGTGGAACAAGTTCAGTGCAGATTCACAAGGAAATTCTCGTAGCCTATGATACTCTTTAGTAGTGTCTTCCATCATTATCGGTCTTCATTATTCATGATCTTATAACACTTTGGGCCTTTGGCTGGGATCTGTCCTGGTGTGATTGGTACCACAGACACACAAGATAACAAAATTCCCTGCCCCAAAGAGCTTATGCTCAGAGGTCCTGAGTGTCCAGCAGTTTACATCACGTGGGGGTGAGACCATAAATACCAACAGCTCTGTTCATAGACATAAAATTAGTTCATGCAAACACATCGCCATGGGAGATAAACTGAAATATGTCATGAGAAACATCACATGGATTCCCCTGGCAGATGCGCGAAGCACCAGGTAGCAGTGGCATCATTAGGGCTGGTGTAATCCCAGCTGTCAGGGTACACCAGTTGCTTTGATGTGCTCTGTGGGCACACTGAGAGATGCAAATTTCAGGGAGGAGGCCAGGAAGAGGCAGGGTAACTAAGTGGCCTTGCAGAGCCTTAGTTGGATCTCCTCTGGTTTTGGCAGCCCAAGATGAAGCACAAATGTATTTGAAGAAAACTTGACCTTAAATTTACGAAGGCAGACATAACTGGCAGAGCACAGGCCAGTACCACCAGCATGTGTGAGGCAAAACGCAAGGTGGGACCATGCTGTGATAGAACTTAGAAGTGAAAAATAGAAGTTTGAGCTGATATATAGAGAATAAAAAGCCAGCAGAGGGAACAGTAAAACCAAAACCACAGACAGCTTGCGGTTTTATGCATGCAGAGCTTGGCACATCCTCAAAATTAATTGTTAACTTAATAATAATAATGCTCTGCTCAAGAGATAATGATCTTGTACCCAAATGCGCGTGGTCCTTCTCCCCCATCTTGTACTGTAAGACAAATAATAGAAAACAAGGCTATCAAATTTGCCCTTTTATAAAGGACTACTGAGGAGTAACCCATTTGATCCATACAATTTTTCACAAGTGATAATGTAATGAAAAGATGGATCAGTTAAGAAACCCCTGCCTTATCCCCACCACATGACTCGAGATTGCTGTGCAACCAGTTCCAGCCACTATCTGATATGATGGAGAATGTATGAGAGTCAGACGTCGCCAAAAAAGCGTCAGAAGAGCTAAATAAAGTAAGAAGTTATAACCATTTTCTCCACTCATTCCTCCCTTATCTACTACCTCCCTTTTCCTTTGCTCAGTCCTGCATCATTGGCGGTGTTCTATTAGAAGAGGTGCATACTGCTCGCAGTGGGGAGGGCTGGGAGAGATAAGAGGGCTTCTGTTGATTTTGGCTTTTATTCCAAATTGTTTACTGGCCATGCTCACAAAGCAAAATTATTTCCCCTGTTCCTCTACTGATCTATGCATACAGGTACATACAGACATCTAAACACATTTAGTGTTACAGTGAAGCGTAAGGGGTGGGATATTCCAGTATCTCTCAGTATGGCTACTCCAAACTGCGGGATGGACAGCCACACTGAAAGGTGATGGGCCATTACTCTGATGTTACACACATGGCGAAAGCCAAACCTTCTTCTTTTCCTTGTTTTCCTTCACATGGTTGCATAGCTCAGTGTCTGGTTTCTCTGGGGTAGTAGAGTTGTGCTTCATGCTGTTTGTTGGTGACATATCAGTGTAGTGCAGGTCAGGGGATGTCCTTGAAGACATGGGCCTGTTCATGTGATTACGTATCTGTAATTAACACTGCGCAAGCCAACCCGGAGCCTTACAGGACTCTTTCCTCAGGTTATCCTGCTGTATGAGTGAGGAGGCACCAGCTGCTTCTTAGCCCAAACGTCCAGTTGCATGCAATGGTCATGCATGCAGTTGAGAGCAATAAATGTGCTCTCTGCTCAGGCAAACTTCCTCTGTCAGTAATAGTTATGGACTTGCCAGTTCACTAAGAGTTGGTCTCCACCAACCATGTACGTCCAAGGTACTCAGCGGAGCGCTGTTTGCACACAAGTCTGCATGTGGATACTCGTCAGCTCTGTGGTCTGTTGTGTGTTTTGTTTGTATGACATTCAGTCTCATCCACAGAAGGTGTCAGTGAGACCTACTGTCTGTGGGGACAGGTAAGAAACAGGCATTTTGCCAGTTCTCTTCCTACTTTCTGCCATTTGCAGAAATGAGGAGCATTTTGATTTGGTATCCCAGCCAAAAGTCACTGTACTCAGGCAAGTGCTGGCTTCTCCCCCAGCACCTGGATGAATGCACGAGTCCAGCTGGGGACACCTTCTAGTCACGCTCCTTTCTGAGACATCCTGATGTGAAAGGTGGGGAGAGAGGAGTGGGCTGCCCGACTAAAGAGTGCCTGTAAGGACCAAACCCTATTTCCAGTTAGCTGTGCGATAGGTTTTAAGACAAAAAAAGAATACCAGTGAATGAAAGTCTATCGGGATGGAGAGGTACATGAATTCAGAGCGTGCAGGATGGTGATTTCTGTACAACCTACAAGGAGCTTGGGAACAGAGACCTGAGCAGGCTGGGCACGTACATCCCGCTGAGAGCAGGCAGGTGATAGCAATGGGTGACGCAAGGGCGTCTGGGCACGGCAGAGCATGATGCAGCGCAGACACAGCGCGTGACGTGCTGCGGCTGTTAGCAGACACCTTTGATGACAACGTGACCGTCACCGCCTATGGCACTACATAAAACCAGTAGCTCCAAGTGTCTGCTTCATTCATGCTGCTTCATGCCTCTGGTGGCCTTTGTGCCATCCTGGTTTAGGTTGGCTGTAGCAATCACTGTCTTCGTACAATGTTTTTAAAAGTTATGAAATCGTAGAGTTCTCCTGTAGAAAGTACAGGAGAATGGAAAACTGCAGAGCTCCAAGACAGAAGGAGCAAGAGTAAATTCAGTGCAACAGAGGCCCGCTTTCTGAAGACATTAAACAGTTTTAAGACTACACTAGTCTAAGCAAATGAACACACCCTTTTTATTACTCAGGCAACCAAAGTGGGGAGAATGGAAACAGCCTGTTATAGGTAAAGCCAAATGAGATGTTGCCTAGTAACTCTCAGCAGGGAAGAATTTAAACCCAGCCAGTTTAGTGAAGCTGATGTTCTGACTCAGAGATTATTTTCTGTGGAAAAAATCTGAAAGCAGGAAAGCTCAATTTAACAGACATATGATTTGTTTTCCTGTTATGGCAAACCATGGTGACAATGCTTGGGAGAATACAGAAGTATTTACAAAACTTGTGCAAGGAAGAACAGACAAGGCATGTTTTCAACAGAAGCATCACTTTAGTGAATGTGTTTTTTGAAGCTGATTTTTTCCCACCAAATACAGTAAACTTCACATTCGGTTTTATTTTCAGATTCTGCAATACAGAAGCGATAACAGAAATTTGGAACTATTACACAGATCGTTACATTATTGTCATTATTATTTCTGTAAGAGGAAGTTGCTGGAGCAAACCCTACTTCAGCTCTGTTATTGGACGCAGAATCAAAGTCATCGATTCAAAAGGAGAAAGACTCTGTCTCCACCGGTTCCATTGCCTGGAGTAGTTTTCATCAGGCCCTCCTTCAGGACTTTGCTTTTATGGGTTCACGGAAAAGTCACGTGGCTTGGCTAAAGGTATCTCACATCAGGGGAAAAAACCACCCCTCAAACCTTACTCGGAGGTTCATTATTTTTGCTTCTCTTTAGAAGGATACAGTGATTTTATAGAAGTAAAAGCTCTGGCACGCTCAGCCATGTACGTCTGTATTCCTGGGAGCCACAGCTACTGTTCATAGGCAAAGTCAGGTTCAGGAGAGCACTACATTTCAGCAGCCTCAGTACAGTTGATGATAGTTATGAATATGAACTATTGCATAGATTTTTTTTTTAAAAATTAAAAAAGTACAATAAACAGATCAACACTTACATCACACTAACCATGAAAAGGCAAACTGCCAAAGAGTTGCTACAAAAATACGTATTTTATCAACACTGATCGTAGCTGGAAAGCAAAGCTACAATGGCATAAGTACTAAATTTTGAGTTCTATATTACAAGTGTGAGAGTTTTCACAAGCCTGTTGTATGAGCAGTGAAAGGGTGTTCTATAAGCCACAGAGATCCACTTCTCACTGACCAGAGCCTGGTTTGAAGTTTAGTGAGACACTGATGATACAGAGCCTCTGCCCAGAAGGTGTGGGACTGTCATCAAACACATGGCCTAGATGGGCATCACACTGCAACAAAAATTATGTGCCATTATTACCATTACAGTTATGGACCAACATTATGCTGGTACCTACTGTGCTATCCCAATTGAAGAAACCTGTATGATGAATTCACTGTTGAGCTGTGTGTGTGAGTCTTGGGGAGAGACTAGAAATACATCCTGGAGTAATCACCTCTGGCCAGTGGGTGTATATCTTCCTCCAAACAAGCAGATCCCCAAAGAGGAAGTCAAAAGTGTCAGAAAATGTAGGAAATAAATGGGAGGATCTAGAGTTCTCAATACATAATGAAATTTTCAAGTTAATTGAGGCAGTCATTGTATGTCTTTGCAGGTCAACTGAGGACACCCTCCCCCCCCCAAAAGACTGATGGGAAGAAGACTCAGAATAGCTACCAGCAGTTCATTATAAAACTGGAAGGTTGTCTTCAGCTGGGGTTCTTGAAAGGTGATTGCTGGATATTACTGCAAACATGAACAATACCGTGATAATGGACTGCAACAAATGCTTGTTACATTTGCAGATAATACCTAGTCCTGCTAGAAGAGGCTGTAATTCATTAAACTCAATTGCATACAAAAGTATATAAGATATAAAGTATATAAAATAAAAAATTATCTTAACAGCCTTAATAGACTCATAGAATGTTTTGGGTTGGAAGGGACCCCTAGAGGTCATCTAGTCCAACCCCCCCGCAGGAGCAGGGACAC
>NW_009259584.1:27061-63656 GCF_000687185.1 Egretta garzetta
ACCACCCTCATTGTAAAGAATTTCTTCCTTATATCTAGTCTAAATCTACCCTGTTTTAGTTTAAAACCATTACCCCTTGTCCTGTCACAACTGGTCCTGCTAAAAAGATTGTCCCCATAATAAACAGAACAGGGTTGGGAAGAAATGGTTAGGGGTGGCAGTTCTTTAGAAAAGGACCAGGGTATTACAGCAGGTCCCAATACAAGTATGGGTCATGGGTTGGGAAAAGGTAAAGGTGTAAGGACAGGAACACTACCAGGACAGGAATAGCTACCACCGAAGGGTGGCTTCTGTGAAATGAGGGAACCCATAGAAGACAGCTGTGGAGATGCGGGGCACCGCCGTCACCTCCCAGGGCAAATATTCAACTGCTGCAAAGCAAACTTAGCATTTTCCCCAGTGTCTAACCAATAGCAGGAAGACACGAACATTGCAACTCGTTACCTAGCGAGGCTGTGGCGTCTCCATCGCCCCACATTTAAGAACAGCTTAAGCAAATATTTAGCAGGATTGAATTAGGAAGAACCGTCCCTGTGATGGGGCAAATGGGTGGACTAAATCTCAGGGTCCCTTCTGCTGTCCGTGATCACATACTGCAGTTCACCTGAGGTCCTCTGAATAAATTTTCCATATAAACTCCAGCTCTTGGCTATACTTACACAGCTACTCTCCCCAGCCACATAATTTTCTTCACCCAAACCGACTGTCTGTATTAGATATTTAGAAATCTACTCGTGTTGCATATCAAGAAGTGAGACAGAATAGTTCCAGTGATTCCATGATGCTCACTGCTAGATTTAAGTAGATTTATTCATGGGCACAAAGAAAACTTACTTGTTAAGATTTGGGTCTTTGGCTATCACCTCCAAAATAAATATACTTGCTTGCAAGTTCTAGTTGATCCCAACGAGTTATCTGTTCATCTCATGATACTGGTATTAATTTCATCTCTGCCACAAGTACCATAAGCCTCAGAAAGCGACGGCCATCCAGTCCCAGAATTGCACTTCTTTTCTGAGCAATAGAGGAAACCAGATCTTCTTAATTAATAACAGAGATGTTACAAGAAGGTCTGTTTTTAATAAGAACGTTGGCTTTTTTCCTCATCCTTGTCTTGTAATACTATTAATAGTATTTGGCACAGTAGAAGTTTTCTCACTGGCATCAAACTGTGCTGGAAGCTCTTCACCAAAGGGAATTCTCCGTCAGCTCACAACAGGAGCTTTTGCCTCACCGTTTCTATTTCACTGATAGCTTGGCATTTTCTAAGGCCTGAAGAAGGTTTTTCCAACAACTGAGCACATTGTTTAGCTGAATTGCACCTGCAAACTTGCAGTTCAAAGCCTGGCCCATCATAGCACAACCTCCGAGAAGAGTTTACAAGAAGAAATGAAGTATGGAAAATAAGTATGGAAAATGGTGGGCTTGGCCTGCCGGACCAGGCTCACGCCTGATGATGGCTTTGGCTTGCAGTCAGCCATCCAAAAGGTTTGGTAAACTAAACAGAGCCTTGCTCAGACCATCAGTCAACCAATGACAAATCCTCACAGCACAAAGATCTACTTTTCCCAAGAGATAATCACAGCCATCAGAAACAGTACTGCAGGCTGTCAGCCTGCGGGTGCCTCCTCGTAACATCCAGGATTACCAGCCCTGTGCATATTAAAACCTAGAGCATACTGGAAAATATGGTCAGAAAATATTTTGGGGATTTAGCATACAGAAACGAGATAATCCCTCCTATTTAAAGTTGTGCAAGTTTTGATAGCAAGAAGTACTTCCTTCTTGTGAAGAGCGACCTAGTGTGAGTTAGAGCGAGAAATGAAGACAGACTCACACGCTGCCAGGATCAGTGGTCTGGAGACCCCACCACAGTCGTTTCCTCCCCCTTTCCCCTGTTTATCCCAGTTTCACAAACCCAATGCTCTTACTGGCATCTAGTGGTGGATGGAGACACCAGCACCAGAAGCAGCTTGGCTGTGATCAATGGGCTTAGTCCGCTAGTCAATATAGAATTTAAAGCAACATATGTAGCGTGTGTGTTTGGTTGAGATACTAATACAGTGAAGAAAAAATCTGAAAATCTTACTTGCGGTTCCTTTTAGAAAGACAAGACAAACAAGCAGGGAAAAAAGCTTAAAAAAGAAATCCAACCCAAAGAACAGCGCATGCTTTAGCATGCCTTTTATGATTGACTGTACAGGGGTGTCTTTGAGCAATGCAACTGTGGAAACAGAAGAGGATTTGCAGAGACAGACTGACCAAAGGCTAGTTTTTGTGCGGGCTGTTGCTCAGTCCATTACATCAATCCACAAAGACCCATGAGAAATGCGCTCCTACCTCCTTCCCCTCCATAAAACCGAGGAGAAATAGGAGACAGTGCAGAGGCAGGCTGCACTGAAGTGAATGTGGTTTGCAGCCCTGTGTCTGCATGCAGAGGTATTTTGGGCTCCAAGCCTATTTTGTTCCAGCCAAAGAAGGCCCTCTGCCATCCCTGCTACGCAGCCACCCGAATACTGTGCCTACCGGCCACAGCTTCCCGAAGAAAGATCTGGGGGAGCACAAATATCTGTGCACCACTTCTGAGTTGCCCTGACACACCTGTGCTGTTTCTTTTTTTTTTTTCTTTTCAAAAGATTTCAATCAGAACTCTTAATTTTCTGACACAGGGATCCTTCTGCTTATTCATACATAGATGCGAGGATCCTCTCTGCAACCAGTCAAGGAAGGTCTTCGGTGCTGCCTGGGTTTTGCATCTGACCCTGACTGAGCCCGTCCCTTACACGCCACTCACAATACTTAAGTTTATTGTAGATGTTTTCCACTGCTAAGGGATCAATCTTTTGAGCTGTTGAACTGGCTCTCAACAGAAATGGTCTCTCTGTGGTTTTACTAACAGTAATATCACTTAGATTCCCTAATAGAAACATTTTAGTACCCAAAAATATTGCTGTTCAAGATCATATTTGTCCTTTGAAGTATTTCACCACTTAATTTATGGATAAATGGACTTTCCCTAAACATATGCATTAGATTAGCCTTCGACACACCATTCCTCCAGCACATGTCATTTACTTTGATCTCTATTTCAGTCATCCTGGATGGAATCCAGATAATTCTAAAAAGCGCTTTTTGCTGTATGAATCTCAGCTGTAGGTTTATGGTTTGCTGAAGGTTTGAGATTTCATTAAAGCACTGCAATTTGCTATCTATAAAGGTTAGGGTTTTGTTCCATGTATTTCCAACTCTTTCAAATGAATATTTAGTAGCAGAAGGTAATAAATTCTGGTATAAATGTATATACACGTGTACTTTGAAAGAAAGGAGGAAATGCTTCATGTTTACCTGTAGCTGATGATCTAATGCATTTGAGAAAGGACATTTTTAATGCACTAGGAAATCAGCACGGTGAATGAATCACTGATTAAATACCATTTTTTTCCTCATTGTTGGTGTCCTCCACAACACAGTGCATTCATGGAAAAAATATTTTCAGACCATTTTGCACATTTGATAATTTTCAATTCTCATAAATGTTTTGGGGTTTTTTGTTTTTTCTGTAAGTTTTGGGTTTTTTTATTTCTCTGTATCAGTCTGCAAAGCTCAGCATTATTTTATGCTTTAAACAAAAGTACCTATATTCTCTGGGAGCTGGATACTGCAAAAGGCAGCATGACCAGTTATATTGGTGTTTTGTTATTAGTTTATCAGCAGAAGCAATTCCCTTCAGTGTTCTTCTCTCTTCATGTTGGCCTGTCAAAATCTATCGTCTAATATGAAGGATGTCTAAACTGGAGGAACGTTTGAAGGAATTGAAGGAACTCTTTCACAGCTTAGTAATTTAAAATCTCTCTAATTTATCTGAACTTTCCAGAGGTATTTTTATTTGTCTTCAGAATATTCTGCAGTGCGGCACTAGCTTCCAAAATAATTTTATTTAAAAGCATTTATTAGCAAACCTTTACAGAAAAACATACATTTAATCAAATGTTCATTTGCATAACACTAGTTTTCTGTACTTGGCCAAAGGAAAGCTAACTGTTCACAACTACCAGGCTCTGATTTCACCATTTAATTGCTTAGTTTAGGTTCATTTTTAATTCAGCTGTTATGTTTTTTCCCCTCTTACTATCCAGACCTCTTGTTCCTCAGCTTCCCATTTGAAGTTCTGATCTGTGATGCATCCTTTAAAGTCTTTATAAAAATGGGCATATCAGCCGTATTCCATTGAGCTCACAGTTGGGAATATATAAAGGCTATTTCCTGGATCAAAACTATGAAGAACTGTCTGTCCCAGTTCAGTTACAGAGAACAGAACACCCTCTGCATATCCTACTCCGAGGCACTCTATTTCCTTTTACTTAGACTTTAATGAAGTTGCAAAATATATAGTATCGCGAAGAGCACAGAGGTTAATAGCACAGTCATTCGCAGCCAGGTTTTAAAAAGTAGATGTAACCAGAAGGGAAAAAATAGTGGAATTTAATTTAGGGAACAAGAAGGAGTGGGGATGAAGAGGAGGTCTCAGCTCCAGTACAAGGGACCCAGCGGTAAGAACGAAACAACAGCTAGACTAAGGCAGACCAAAGGTCTCTCTAGCCCAGTGGCACGAGTGGCAGAAGATGACTATGGAAGTGCACAAGAACAAAGCAAGCATACAGTGATACTCAACACCTATACATGTGTATTTTGTGGCAACTTATGGCTTAAGAGAGCTCTTAAACAGAATTATTATCAGCCAAAAAGGATGGTGTGCGTGGGAGGAGAAAAAGGCAGCCCCTAAGGCAGCAACTGCTGCCTGCTGGCCACTGGAGACCCTCATACGCTCAAGGAAAGGGCATGCCATGTACCTGTATCACCACGGGTGTCCTGGGAATCTCATATGTAGCACTCTGGCACCAAAGAATTGCTCTTCTGACCTACGCTTTCCATTGCGCTCATGAAAACACACTGCCCCTCCTGCCTCAGTTAGGACATTTTAAGGATGCTGTGAGATCTAAAGGATGTTACCTGAACGGTGGGGTGTTGCAGCACACGCAGTAGTGCATTCCCGATTCTGTGTTATTCAGATAGATCCCACTAAATGGCTTTTTAAAAAGGAAGAAACACAGAGAAGTTAATAACGCAGGTCTTTAAAAGCCCACCATCTGGAACAAGCATGTAGGAATCAGATTCAAAACAGGAGAAAAACCATAAAAAGAAGGCTTCACAGGGGGGCTTTGAAGAACAAACATTAGCAGCCTAAAGAAATGAAGGGGAGGATGCCTTTGGATTAATAGTGAAGACTACCCCCTGCCCCCAGAAACTTCGAGACCAGTCAGATGCATAAATCATCCAGGTACCAGGGCCGGAGTCGTGACCTCCGAGGAACTTGTGAAATGTGCGGGATCCCAAAGAGCAGGGCTCTGCTGTGGAGTGCCACGGCTTCAAAGTGGCTCTGCGGAGGGACTCTCCTCCTCCCTGCGTGGTCTGGAATTAGGATCTTTATTTTGCAGATAAGGATTTGGGCACAGTTCACGTGATTTAGTCCCACGGTACACGCTCTGCACACGCGGAAGCGCTGGCTCTGGGCTGGGGATGCTGGCGCTCCGCCCGCAATGCTACGCGGCCTCCATCGCAGAAGGAAGCAAAGCGCGCGGGCAAGGTGGGTGGGTGGTCTGGCACACGAGGGATAACCCCGCTCCTGAATGGAGTGCTATGTATAAGCTTTCCATGGCTAATCTACATATGGTCAAAAAA
Source organism: Egretta garzetta (assembly GCF_000687185.1). Lineage (NCBI taxonomy): Eukaryota > Metazoa > Chordata > Aves > Pelecaniformes > Ardeidae > Egretta > Egretta garzetta. The sequence continues at coordinate 32,801 of NW_009259584.1, forward strand.
AGGAGAATACAGGACAAAAATATTATCTTCTCCCTCCCCTCTGGAGAGGCCTCCGCTACTGCCACACAGACAGCTGAGCTGGCAGTGAAGTGTCCCAGGAAAAAAGACAAAATATGAAAAGAATGCAGAATGTTTTTTCATCTGCAAACCAGCCTGGGTCAGAACAACATCTACCTGGTTTTGTATGTTGAGTCTAATTTTCATCCACAGGAAGGCAGAGGGAAACCTGTGCAGCAACTGAGTGGCGACAGCTCCCCAAAGCAGGTTTTTCTCGGCCCCGCAGGCAGAGGAGGTGACTTAACCTTGGACAGCATGAGCACTTTTGCTTGCCAGTTCAGTTCCTTTTCCTCTTGTAACAGAATTGCTTTGGAGTCAATTTTTTTTCCAGTCTGTAGCAACAGTCGCCTCAGCTTCTTTAGTCAGAGACCCTGTGTCTTCAGTTAGATATAGAAAGATAATTCGTATTATTTTTAATGCCATTTTAACTCTGCTGATGCTTTCCATCATCACCTCAATTCTCCCAAAGTTTCTATGGGTACAGGCAGAGCACAGGAGGGCAGGTCAGGGACATAAGAGCAGGGGTGAGTGCAGGACGGCATCAGCTTTCCATCCTGCGTGCTGCACAAGGGAGCAACTCCAGCACATCACCTGGGAAGGTGCTGAACGGGAACGGGCACCGACAACCCAAGGTAGCACCCGCTCGCCTGGCGCAGCCCTCTGTGCTGGCTTTGGATAACTGCCGGTCTGCTGGTGCTCCTTCCTCATCCCTGGGTAACGCTGAAAGGTTTGGTAGTTTGCCTCTTGGAAACCCTCAGAAACCAGAACTAATGCTTGTTTATGGGCTAGCAAAGACTAGCGATGCCCGTGGGCCTCAGTGAAAAGTGGTGCTAAGAAGCAGCACTGGAAGAAAGCAACACCTACAGCCCCAGAGAAGCGGGGCTCCAGTTAAGTGGGTGGCACACAACAGGAGAGCAGAAGTCACCCATGAACGGTGCGAACCTCCAGCGCTGCCTGCTATGAGCCTGTACACACTGCACAGCACATTTATGGTGGTATGAGACTGGCAAAGAATTAATAGCTTGGCTGAAAAATGACGAGTAAAACAGCTTCATTCCTTCCTTGTCAAAAAGTCTGAGGTGGGAAACTACCTCCACACTTATCTCCCATCAGCATTGCATATGTGAAAAAAATATCAGCTCCTGAGAGATGAATGCTTGCCTGGACGCATCTCTTGCAATGCTGAGATGATACTGGGGGAAAGAAAGGAATTTGAAAATTACAATTTAACTATAAAAACTATAGCTTAGCCTGACAGTTGAAGAGAAATACTTACAGCAGGCTGACTTAGCCCTTTCCAACCGGCTAGAGGATATCTGGGACAGGGATGCCCTCCCCTTGCAGGGCGGCTCCTGCCTGTCCCCCCTTGCTCCCCATGCTCCCGGCGGAGGGTACCTGTGCCACTGCCAGAGATCTGTGGTGGGGTGCGGAGGAGGAGGAAGAGGCGGCTCCTGAGCATCCTCCAGAGCAGACAAGCTGCCACATTGGCAGGGCGGAACCGGGGGAGGCGCTGGCCACAGCCAACTGGCATCTCCCCCCGTTTCGTCCCGCTGTGTTGCGTGTCTAATCTATGTGTTGAACCTAAATAACTCCACGTTATAAAAGCAAAGAGTAAAGCACCCGCTTAAATACTGATGCAGCATTTGCAGGTAAAGGTTTCAATCACTTCTTACCGAGTGGCAAAGAGATTGGCCTGAAAATTGAACCATTGCTGCAGCTGTAAATAGGACAAAATCCTGTCGAGGCATTTGCTTGCAGTTGTTACAGGTTGATTTTAAGGAGAACAAGCCTGGTATTTGCATGCAAAAGTGCTCTCACTCTCCTAAATTCTTGTTGTAGGCAGTGCTCTTAGTTGTATTGATCGAATAATTGCAAAGGCGATGTGCTAAGTGGCTACTTGTTTACGTGGTGTGATTTGCAGTCACAGCTGATTTGGCTTGGCCTATAAATATACCTGTAATAGGACCTGTATTTTACTTTGGCTTCCCATCCTTAAAAGGTAGTCCTAAACACAACTCAGTTTGCCAGGTTAAGCCTTAATGCTGTTGTCTGCTTTTTTTTCCAATAGCTCCATTTCTGATTTGGAATTAAGTTCGTCATTACTGAATGATGTGGAAGGAACTGTTTTGATTGCATTGGATAACAAAGCTAATAATGGTGTTTAATATAAAATTACTTTCTGTTTAGTCTAATTTTTCTAGCCTAGTTTTGAAATCAAAGCTAAAAAATAGCGTTGTACGATCAGTATCAGATCATGTGTACACACCCTTTTTATTGAACCATCCTCATGTCTAAGACAGTGAGTTCAATGGCAGCCGAGGACATCCAACACAGCGTATGATCGGTGCCACGGCTGTGATCAAATCCTCTGCTCGGATCCATGAAGCCGTGCACTGAAAGCCGGGTAGCAGCAAGGCTCGTAGACGATCACATTCGCTGTCTGCAGCAGCAGGGGAGAGCGGGCACACAGCTGATTAATGGCTTTGTCCTATATAATAAGACACGGTGGATTGAAGCTGGAGTACCTCGATAAAAATCCTGGAGATGTGATGCCTGCACGTCGTCAGGACCATGATTCAGGATGGCAGGAGAGCAGCGCTGCTGGGCAGGGAGGAGAAGGCTTCGACGGGGCTCTCGGTGCTGGCAGAGGGCAGCGTCTATGCTGTAGGCAGAAGGGCAACATTTTTCCATGTTCAGTCATTTTGGCAAGTGAGGATCAGAGAAAGATCTTTCTAAACCCCTTCCAGCTTATCCTTATGGCATCTTATACCAGTCATTTAGCCACGGTGTGGGGGAAATTGGAACACATTAGGGAGCCTTTGGAGGTGAGAGACCCCATTGGCACTCCCCCAGTTCTGGTAAATGGCTTGGGGCTGGGAAGCACTGGCACGTGATGGGGTCGCTCTGGGGCTCACCACTGGCATCTCCAGTTCAAGCATGGCAGAGAAGCATTTCCCTCCCATTCCTGGCCTTGGTCTCAGGCAATGGTTGCTGCTGAGGAGGACAGGTAATCAATGGAGTTCTCCCTGAAGTATCTGGGAAATGAGGGAGGGTGAGATAAAGTGATTAGTCCTGAAACTTGCATGTTTTAATGTAATTGACATTGATTTAACTGGTGCTTTTTTTAAAGACAAAACTCAATAAAAAATGAACCATCAGTATCTTCCTTGCAGCTCTCTGTTGTTGATACTATCCCAAAATGCAGCAATTTTGAGGCAGTGGGGACTGAACCAGCACAGGTCCATTGCTGTGCCATCTTCCTTGGGCTCTGGAGGAGGGGAGTGGGTGCGTGGGCCATGCACCCAGGGGAGTAGCGGGAGCAGAAAGCAGAAAGCTTGTCCGCCCTAGCCTCATCATCCTCTCTGTTATCCAGTTGATTGCAAGCCCCTCCTTGATTAAAATGAGTGCGGCGGTGGAAGAGGCAGATCCTGCTCATACCAACGCCACGATCCACATTTGAAGTGGTGCACCAGCAGATCAGGTCCTCCATTTTTTACCCTCCAACAAAAGCCTGACCTGCAGCCCTCCGAACCAGCGTGACAGGTCTTCCTCAAGCGGAAAACAACCCCCCTGGCTGGAGGTATTTCATTTTCCAGATCTTCAGTGCTGAAAAACCAAATCATTGTCCTGTCATGCCTGTAATATTGCCTCCCATGGTTACAGCACATACCAGCCTTCATAGCTAGGCAGAGAACGGGCCTGCATTTCTCCCCATAGACTGTTATAAAAGCCAATTAGGCTGTTACTTAATTTTCCTCCTTTTTTTCTCCCTTATGCACAAGGGGAAGCAGTTAAAAGTCTCCCCTAGCTACGTTATGTAAATTTTCAAGTAAATTCTCCCTGAATTGTAATTCAGCGGGTTTATTGTTAAAAGTGTCGCCTGACTCCAGCACACACAGGAGCTGCATCCCGGGAAGGGTCACTCAGCAGAAGCACAATGTCTCAGGAGCTGTGCGTAGACGGGGGAGAAGCTCCTCAGCTCCTCCTGCGGCATTACTTTGCGCCGAGGCGGCCGCAGCAGCGTGTGTGTAGGCAGGCGAAGGCGAGGGTAGGAGGGAAGCAGTCACGGTCCAGACTACCCTGCTAATATTTATTCGGGGTCTAACCATTTCCCAGCCCAGGCTCTGTCTTGACAGACAGCTCTGGGGACAAGCGGAGCATCACATAATGCCTACGCTGGCAGATACTGAGCAGTCAGCCAGGAAGCGGTGAGGTGCAGAAATCAAATGAACCCTGTTCAAATTCAAACCTCTGCTTAAGCAGCCTGTGTTAATAAAGCCCCTTGACGTTACTACGCATGGAAGAAAACACTGAAATAGTAGTATTTTTATTTTATATGCATTTGTATGCAATTAGTTTTCCTCTGCTCATTTCATCGTACCTAATGTGTGTCCCCTCCTATGGGACATTCCTGTTGAAACATATGGGAGCTCAGCATACATGAATTTGGCTTGGACCAGTCATATGTAGCGGTACTATGTGCCCAGGTCCCCGGAGAATGAGGAAAGGGGGACCAGCATGAGCACTTTGGTGGGCAGGTTGTGTCTGTGGAGAGTTCCATTTTCCCCACAGAAAGCCTCACTCCTTTTGTAGGAGATGATGGCAGGAACTCCTCATCCTCCCTCAGCAGAGCCTTCCCTCTCCTCTAACAGACTTTATACAGCTCCACAGCTGGTTTCTAGCTGCTCAGATGTGATGAAACTCCCAGGTCCTGGTATATGGAGATACTGCTTCCACAAAGAAACGCTATCCAAAGATATGCAGAAATGCTCTGGTGCTGAATTCCAATGACAGAAAGGGATTTCAGCAAAAATTATGAGTAGCAGAAGTGCCAAGGCATCTTGGAAAAGGGTTTTGCTCGTTTCCAGATGCACAGGCAGACTGAATGCTGATCTGAACCTCCCTGAAGCTAACCCACAGATTCTGCTGAGATTCATTGGTAGAGTAGGCTGATGTGATTCAGGTCAAAGACATCATCAGAAATAACGAACACACAACTTCTTGCCTTTTTTGCTTTATGGTTTAAGATATCTTTTTGATAATCATAAACTATAGGATACCTAATTATTTCAACCTCTGTTTTTAGGAAAAAATAGGTCATATTTGTGGACTAGCTTAAGCAGGAGCTTTCTGCTGGAGTCTAAGGATGAAATTAGAATAGAATAGAATAGAATAGAATAGAACAGAATAATTCCAGTTGGAAGGGACCTACATGTTTGGCCCACTGTGACAAATATTTGAAATTGGATTAGACCAAATCCCTCCATAAGTCCTGTTGAGCATAAATTATTCTGGGATTCTAAATGCTTTGAGGACTTTCTTGCAAAATGAGTGAAGACATGAATTCAAAGAGAAATGGGTATTTTGCAATCACTCCTTGACAGAAAGCTTTGCTCTGCAGTCGGGCCACCTGTTCAGCTGAATTTCATCAACTTTGAAAAGCAGACACGCACTGTGGGATGCAGTGAGTGTATCTGCCGGGGCAGCTGTTGGGAAGAAACAGCTCCAGGCTGTTTCCTTGGATTGCCCCATGAATCCCCTATATCATACCATCCAAGTTCCTTGAGCCACATGGACGGTAATAATACATTCCCCAAACTTGTGTGTGAGTTCTTATCCCTCGTACCTCAAGGCGATGAGGTTTGTGGAGGAACTGTGATGGTTCTCCTTCCACCCAGCGCCCAAAGCCTGAACAAAGCATTGAATGAACAGTTATTTGGCAGCAACCGCTGTAGCAGCAGCTTTCTGTAGGCTATCTTAATGGATTTCTTACCCTGAACTAAGCCCTGACCATCTGTTCTCTCCTCTAATTACAAATGCAGAAAAAGCTAATTCACGATTGCATCATAAAAAAGTGAAATATAAGTGATTTAAGAGTGGGGTATGTCATGCTTCACACTCCAAATGGGAGAATTGCTTCCCCTTCAATAGACTGATTTCCCTGATAACAGCAAATGGGAATACCTGAGGAGCAGGGCTCACCAGAACAGGTTTTATTCCCACTCACTCATCTTAGACGTGTTTTAAAATTTGGGATTCACATAAGTGCCGTTATGAACCTTCTTCCCTTCTGTCTTAGAAGAGCCCCCAAAGATGTATTTTTTCATGCATTTTCTAATCAGGGAAAGCACAAACTCATGCTCTTCAAAAATCCCTTAAAACTCTGCATTTCATAGAATCATAGAATCATAGAATCATAGAATCACTTTGGTTGGAAAAGACCTCTGAGATCATCGAGTCCAACCGTTAACCTAACCCTGCCATCACCACTAAACCATGTCCCTAAGCACCTCATCTATCCTTCTTTTAAATACCTCCAGGGATGAGGACTCTAGCACCTCCCTGGGCAGCCCATTCCAGAGCCTGACAACCCTCTCACTTCTGCTATGGTGAAGGCATGTCTGCTAGTGTCGCCCACTCATTTTGTGCTGGTAGCTCCCCGTCCATGCAGTGCTCCTGGTTTGGAAGACAGGCAGAAAGTGGGGGGCTGAGCGCATGCCCTGCTTCTCATGAATGACCTTAAATTCTTTTGTACGGCCGCTGTCTGAGCCACCAGCGGTGGGAATGGCTTAGCTGGGAGTTCAAGTTCTGGTTCACTTTCATTGTGTGGGTAAGGACACCTGGTAATGTCTGTCCCCTGTCCTCTGGAAATCTTATACAAAAAAAATGGACGCAATTGAACAAGTTAAGTTGGGGGCCCAAGAAGTAATACTTTGGTCCTCTCTATTTTTTATGGGGTACATGTTCTGCCACCAGCATCTCTTCCCAGTGTGAAGCCTTGTGCCCTGGGTCTGCAGCAGCTTTGGCAGAGCCTTCAGCAGCCCTAAAGGCTGCGACCCCACTTGTGGTGGGGTTTGATGGGGCACTCAAACACACTGCCAGCTCCTGGCAAGAGACACTTGTCCCATGGCTGGGCAGGGAGGCTGGATTCGCCTCTTGATGTCACTTGGGTAAAAATTACGGGGTAATGAATGGGACCATGGGTAAAGTAGATGGATAGTGGAGGGTGGGAAGTACCTCAAAATGAATTTGGCATTTGGGTTTTTGGAGGCTTTTTATGGTTATTTTTTCCCCCCAGATATTTAAAACCAGATTGTGATTTTCTCAAATGCATGTTTGAAAAATAAGAAACACGTAGTAGGGTGGAAGCTGTGTAAGAGATCACTCTAATTCAAAAAATTGCCTGGGGGATTCGCAGGTGTACAGTGTGCAGTTCTGCTCTGCCTGGTGCGACTTGCCTGCCTTAAACTCACCCTTTTAGCAGTACTTCAAGATGGGGTTATAATCGCTGGTCTCCAGCATGCTCACCAGTTATGTGTTGGAAAAATGGGTATTCTGTCCTCAAGGCATGAGCTGGTTTTCCATTTCATAGAATCATAGAATCATAGAATGTTTTGGGTTGGAAGGGACCCCTAGAGGTCATCTAGGCCAACCCCCCTGCAGGAGCAGGGACATCGCTAACTAGATCAGGTTGCTCAGAGCCCCGTCCAACCTGGCCTTGAATGTTTCCAGGATGGGGCCTCCACTACCTCTCTGGGCAACCCGTTCCAGTGTTTTACCACCCTCGTTGTAAATAATTTCTTCCTTATATCCAGTCTAAACCTGCCCTGTTTCAGTTTAAAACCATTGCCCCTTGTCCTGTCACAAGGAAAATGGAGTGCCTGGTGGCAGCCTGGCCCAGCACTCCCTGCTCCCATGGGAACAGGAATTGGGGTTTCCTTTCCCAGAGCCCATCCGAGCAACTCTGGGCTGAGCAAAAAGTTCTACTCCAGCCTCGTGTGATATCAGGACTGGCCAGATCTTCAGGGACAGCTACACCTATGGGAACTATAGGTTGGGAGCCTCTTAAAAGACAGAGCATACGGAATCGATGCTGCTGCTGTGAATGTTTTGGTCCATATTTGCTATGTAGGAAGAGGGTACAAAGGATCGGAGCAGGCTCTAGGTTTTATACAGGCCTCTTGCTCCCATACCATACTGCCGTTCATCTAGCAGGGAAAAATACTGGTAGATCAGGTATTGCTAGTGTGCTCATTAGCATGCACGGCTTTAATTTTTGAGTGGCAAGCAAAGACACCTTCCCAGCATACCTAATGTGCAGTGGCATCTCTGTACCAAAAATGAGCACAGCTTTGACCGGAATCTGTGCTGCCGTTTACTGTTGTAGTCCCCTGGTCAGCAAACACACAGCAGGTGGCAACAAACACGAAATTGGTGGTGGCCCCTTTCTTATCCCTCCTCTGCCCCGTGGTAACCAAAGCTGCAGACTTACCCCCAAGTGAATGCCTGCAGCTTTCTGATCAGAGGCTTTGCTCTGAAGAAGGCGCCCTGACCAGCGGAGCCATGCCCTGCTTGGCACGTGTAACGCTGCATCCTGAACTCACCCTGCGTTGCATGTTATTTTAGAAGCTTACCACATGCTACACCAACACTTGGCTTGTGGAAACTGCCATGAGGTGCTTGCACCCAGCATAACATTTGGTACAGTGCTGTAAAGCCCTGGCCCCTGTTAATTCCTGGTACTTGGCTTTCTTGTCACTGGGAATTCCTAGAGGAATTTAATTCCTGAACAGCTCTAAGCTCATCCAGTGTTCAGTTTTATGGCCCCTGACTTTTAAAAAATATATTTATACATAAGGGCCAGCCTTTAGTCATCTAGTCATCTCTTTTTGGTACTGCAGCTCCCATTAATAGCAGGTGGAGCTAGGATTAAGCTCAGTTACATTAGAAGTCTGCAGCAAAAACAGTGTAATGAAGAGAATTTGGCACTCACGGCACGTGGTTCTTCTGTATGATCTACCATAGATTGTGTCTTAAGAGTGCCCATTTGTCAGAGAATAATTTTCCAACTTCGGAAATTAGATGTCATTACCAAAATCTCTTACATCTTGGGACACTGAGCAGACCTCCACCCTGTCATAATTTGTTCCCTAATGCCAATTAAAACTAATGACTTGGCATTTTGAAAAGCCTTTTGACTCCTGAATATCTTTTTGACACCTGGCCTTTAAGGAATCTTCTTTCAAACTCTGTCACTAAAAGCATCTTGTTTAGAGAAGCTTATATTAAAAAGGAGTTAAAAACATGATATTGCATGTTTTTTTCTTTCAAAGCCATCTTATAATTAGGAAACGCTGCTGATCTGTAGAAGGATGTAGGTTAGAAAACACAAGAGATGAATACCAGAAACAGTGTCAATCTAGGGACATCCCCTGGAAACAGCAAGAGGGAGCAATGACAAAGAAATGGGGAACAGCGAGTCTATGAGCTGTAATTTAGATGTGGGACCAGCACGGGCTGCAGTGTCTGGCCGGGTAGTTAGCTGAACCTTTCCTGCAACAGAAGGGTGAATTGGTTTTGGAGCAGTTTCTGGTCCACAAGGTGTTAGCAGGGTGTTTTAGAGCAAGCTTGCACAAGGCTGGCACCACAAAAGGGAAAGATGTTGCAAACTGTGGAGTCCACAGAGGAGCTGGTTATTTTTGGCAGTTTTATGCAGCATGGATGAGGGAGCACAAAGCAGCAGTGGACAGGTCTAGAGGCTTATGTAGACTGGAAAGGTTTGCTCACAGGTAGACATCCACAGGAATCCTAACAGGGCTGAACTTTCGAGAAGAGCCTTCGCTGAAGAGCCTTTTTTGTCTCATAGTCTAAATTAGGCAAGGCAATCTTGCACAGACCAAATGTTAGGACTGCTAGAAGGCAGGGTCAAAGTAACCCTCTGCTGTGCTCGCTTGCAAGGTAGGAGCAGAACAAGGAGAGCTGGTTGTAAGCAGCGGCTGAGCAGGTGGGTATAGCCCGGGCAAAGGGCCGCCGGAGCGACAGGACCTGCTGCCTACTTTGATATGATTGCTTTTCTCATCTTGCTGTATTTCCCCCAACATTTATCTAACTTCAAGCAAGAGCCGGCTTCAATTATGCTTTGCACATGGTTTCCATAGACGACATCTCAGCATGTCAGTGAAACATCAATAAGCTGGAAGAACAAGCTAGTTCATTAGCATGCAAATAAGCTCACTCCTTAATGAGAGAAAAGCGTTGGCTAGCTCACTGTGTCTCCAATACGCTAATTCCTTCCGTGTCCTACAAATAACATTTTCATAGGTCGAAGACACGTACCTGTGCATGTCTCTCCCTCTGTGTTTGTCATTTCTGCACATACTGTACCTATATCTGAAATGTAAATTCTGCCTGGGTGATAGTGGACAAGGAAGGCCACATAAAGTCATTCCAATATTTCTGATATCTTTCAGTGTCAGAGCCAATGTTTCTATAATAGAAAAATAATTAGCTCATCAAGAGGGGTAAAGAGCTGTTTATTTATCTGCTGTAATAGCTGTACTGGTAAAGAGTGTGAAAAAATCATGCCCCAAGTCCATGTAGCTGTATTGCAAAGCCCATGGCAAAATGCTGGAACAGAGTCCTTCAGTCGTTCCCCTCTGTGCCATTTGGGGAGACGTGCAGCTGCCTGAGAGGAGAGGAGATCCCTTGGCTCAGCTGTGGTGGTAGAGGGTTTGCTTTCTGGGTGTGCCAGTAGGTGTTTGTCCAGGTGTATCTGTGCTCTCTTACGTGTTTTTGTCTCTGCAAGGTGCTTCATGGTGTTTTGGATGTGTTGATCAGCTCTCAGCAGTTAACACGTTTTAGCTGACCACTGATTCCCACCCCTGCCACCCGCAGGCATGGTCCTGCCTCCCAGATGTGACGGTCTGGCCAGCCCCACTTCTCAGAGTTTGGGCGGCATCCCCCTGGCCTGTAGGACTGCACATGTCCAGTGCCTCACGTAGATCCAATGTACAGTGTTGAAAGATCTCTTTTTTAGCTTCTGTAGTTCAGGGAAATTGTTTACACAGGTGAAAAAGAGGTCTTTGTCAAGTTGCGGCAAGGGTTTTGCCGTTGCTGCACAATCAGCAAAGTTTGTTGAGGAACGACTGGCCATAGATTTGGGGACTTTTTGCTGCAAGGTAATGCCTGTGGCTCATCACCACCGTCGCCCACAACCAAACGGATCTTTATCAGTGTGTTTTCTTCCCTGTGGCGAAAAGATGAAACCACTTTGCAACTGACTTCGTTCTGCTCCAGAGCAGCCAAACCCCAGCAGCGGCTGCAGCCCGGAGCCCGAGCACCCGCCCTCGCCTGCTGGCACGGCAGCAGGCCCCTGCAGCGGGAGGTCGGCCCGAACTCGGCCTCGCTACCCTAAGCAGCGCCCGCGTGCCCCACACTCCCAGTGCTGGTGGTGGATCACCTGGCTGACCATCCTGCTGCTGGGCAGAAGCAGCCCCTCCAGGGAAGGGGTGCTGGCCTGGGGTTGTCTAGAAAGCAAGTGGGCAAAGTGGCATGCTGGCAAGTTCAGGGGTCTTGGAAGAAGGACCCTGGGATCTCAAATCCTGCCTGCCCAGGCACTCTCCAGCTCCCTGGGATCCCACCACCGGCTGTGGAAACTCTGCTGAACGTCATAGCCCTGGAGCAGCTCCCGGCATCCAGCCAGCGCAGGTCTTTCAGGCCACGTGTGCCAATGTGAGCTGCTGTACTTGTTCTTCTGTGTATGGAAAAGTCCTCAAGAGAAGATGCAAAGAGAGAGCAAAAACAAAAAGGGGGGAGTGTGAAGGATGGACAGACAGAGCAGGCTGACAGCAAGATGATGCCATTACACAGGCCAGTATCATGTATAGCTTACTGGTCCTCTTCAGTGGGTCTTTTATTCTGTAAATAGTACCCTTCTGAACACATCTTCATTGTCTCAGCACTATGGTTTTCAGCAAGCGTTGTGCTTTCCTGCTTCCCTGCTGGTCCGGCTGCTGTGGCCGGGCTGTGTGTGCTGCGGCCGGCGCGCACGTCGGGCTGCACGGGCACCCTGCCTGGGGGGTGCCCTGCCCGGTGTTTCGGGATGGGACACCCCAGCTCTTACCACTGAGCAATGATTTGTTTTTTTCTTTTTTTAAGGATAACGAAGGATACCAAATCTTTTTCCTAGTTCAACTCAATTGTCAAAAAACCCACCCCATGACACAAGGGGTTATTATGAAGATGATGAGGATAAATACGAATGGCCATGCAGACTGGATGTGGGAATGCTTCTTCCCATTACCTGTGGCTGGACCCAAGTAATGTTTCACCGTCTGCAGAGGCTGTCATTTTGGTTTGTGCCTTGTTCCGCTGTGACAGCCGTCACCAAACAGGCCATGCTGGTTGCTGGTTTGTAACTCGCATCACTGGGGCGGGGGCTGGCAGCCCCGGGGCTGAAATGGGGCCCTGGGCCACCAGCAGGGGTGGAGGTGGTGGTCCCCTGCGCGATGGGTCAGGGCCACTAAGGCCTGCTGCTTCACTCGGGCCCTGACAGTTGATCTTTGTCGCAGGGGTTTTCAGCCGCTATCTCGTGCTGTGGTACCAAATAGCCCAGGGGCCCAAACCTGCTGTTGCTGCCTGAACCATCAACTCCCCACTGGCTGTGGCTGTCGTGTGGTGGAAAAAAAATTACGAAGAATGAAAACCTTTGTAGTATAAAATCGATTGATCTGAATGACTAAATCAATAAACGTGACTCTGCTGACTGCTCGTTTTCATACATCAGTGAAACCCCTGAGCTTTTAAATGGAGCGGCCACTAAACCTCTATTCTGCCGCTCGAAGCTCTGTAGCACCAAGAACTGGCACAGGATCTGAAAGCCCCTTTTCACAGCCAGCCTCTGAGGGCAGGAGAGGAATGGTAACTGGAGAACACCTCTGGCAGCCTGTGGAACCCTATAAACCAAAATAGTCAAGATTACTGTGAAAGACTCTTTTTCCCATTTTGGCTAGCTAGTTAGTCCTCACACCATGGGAATGAAAACATGGGAATGAAGGAATGAAGCTTGGAGGATGTATTCTTCTAGTTATTCAAGGAAGATACCTGAGGTGTAAGAGCTGCGTATTTATTATTATTCTTGAACTCTGGACTTGTCTTTCTTTATTGGATACATCCTATTCAGACAGTTTCTCTGTTCCATCTTCTTTTACCTTCCTCTAAGATCAGAAGTAACAGAGCATATCCATGAAATGGGCTAAGGCCATGGAGTCAAAAAGGCATCTCCTGGAAATGTGGACCTTCTACCTAGGGAAGCTTAAGAGCTGTCATTTACTGTAGCATTTAGCAACTCAGGATGACACAAAAGCATAATGGCCAAATCCTTTATTGCGTAAGGAAATTGGGTATTTTGAAGGCCTGGAGGATGAACCACTATGGCATGTTGAGCATATAATTTCCAGAGACAACGTTGGGGTTTTTTTTGGGTTTTTTTGCATGGTGATGAGTCAATTTGGTATCTCCTGCTTGTTCACCTATCACATGGAAATGGAATTATTTGTCAGGGGATCATGAGGAAACCTTGACTCATGTTGGGGTTCCGGAAGACCATGGAGCTATACAGAGCATCCTGAGATCTACAATATCGATACAGGTTAGGCTTCCGACTGTAACCACTGACTTTGCGGCTGATCTGGAGAACTTTAAAGACACCTTATTAGAGTTTGCATAATAAGATCCTTGAAATGAGCTGCACTTGCTCCTCCATATCACTTCATTCTAGGAAATCGTGTAGCTAAATGGTCAGGAATTGTCAATTGTAAATGGATTATTAGGAGCTATTAGGGAAAAAAGACCCAGAATACCTCACAAACTCTTCAGATATTGTATGAAGGTCTCGTGTCATCTCTACAAATACAGTATAACTAAAAGAGAGATAAGTAAGGAACAGCACAATGACCAAAGGCATGGGTGGGAGGCCCCATGAGAAGTGATTAAATATACCCTGCATGTAAGTATACTTAGGGAAGAGTATACTGAGGGAAGATACGATGGAGACCCATAAGAACACAAGCCTTATGGTGAAGCTAAGTAGGAAATGAATGTCCAGTCTCTTCTACTACAAAAGCTAGGGGATATTAAATGAAAGCAGCAGATGACAAGTTCAGAACAAATGAAAGGAGATGCTGCTTTGGACAACTGTAAGAACTACTAAATACATAGGCACATAGCAAGCCCCTGAACTGCAAACTGCTGAACACTACCAAAGTACTCTGGAAATGTATAAATGTATTTGTGCCATGTTCTTAACCTTTTCAATATTGACCCTTGCTGGAGATGGGCTACTTGGTTGGACAGACAGTTTGCTTGAGCCTGGATGTCTGTTCTTACGCTTTCTTCTTCTATTTTGCTGTGATGGCACATGCTGTCTTCGGGCTTAGAATTATATGGGAATTTTTTGCTTATTTTCAGTCTTTTGAGGAAAACAGGTACTTCCAATGAGTTGTTGGAAAGAAGACTCTTGTATAAACCAGCAAGAGAGCTATGAATATAATAAATGTATTAATGCACTTTTCTATCTTAACTAAGATGGCACGTTAACCAGTAAATGTCTACTGCCTCTGCACAGTCTCCATTTTGACACTGTTGATAGTGAGCTGGATTTATGGCAAAATGAATCGTGTAGTAGAAGTGGTGCAAATTCATGCAAAGAAGCTATGGATGAAATAATGTCAGCATTCAAAACCCATATTTACTAAAAAAATGCTTTTTTTATTTGTTTGTTTTTCCCTAAAGCTAAGTTTGATGTAAAAAATAACAGAATACAAGTTCCCCTTGGATCTGGAAAGAACACCTGTTTTGCTATAAGAGCTATGGATTCTTCTCAGGATCCAGAGTTAATCAGCCACAGAGATTTACTGAAGAAAGAGTTACTTTGCACGGGAGTACGCAGTTTGAGGGGGTGATGTTCTGCCATTGCTGTGGTCTAGCAGTGGTTAATCAGAAACTATTTGAAACGTGTTAATTCTATAAATCACACAGCAGTTGTTCCCTGCTAGCATGAAGATAAAACAAGTGTAAGTTACCCTCAGTGCTCCTACTGCTCAGGGATCAAGGGCAACATGGAAGGGAAGCGTGGGAGAGCTGGTACCGCTGCTGCCAGCAATCTGTGCTGCCTCTGCGCATGCTTGGGGAAAACCAGAAGAATCCATTTCTGCAGCTAGGTGTTTACCAGAAGCACCCCTCAGAAACAGGTCTTAGCCAAAACCTGGTCTGAAAAGCCTGGAATTATCCACTTAGAATCCCCTTAGCTACCATGGTTCTGGCACACACAGAAAAAGGAAAGGCAGAGAAGTGTGCAGGGTCAAAGCATTAGACTCTGTCATACCAAAAGCTCTAATGCAACCAGAAATCACATTGACAGCATCACCGATTTCCGTCTGCTGCTTTGCTGGTTCGTGTTCATTAGTTAGAAATCATGCCTGACCTTTCATCAACACAGTTCACTTCTGTCTTTCTTGATATGCAGATGTGATATATATTAAACATTGTGTTTTTCAATGCCAAATCAAAACCAAAATTATTTTTTATGGAAATGAATGGCAGGGGTGTGCGTGCGCATGTGTGGTACATCAGTTCCAGGTGCCTTGGAATCAGCACAGTCAGTATGAAGTATTTCCAGTGAGCCAGAGAAACCAAGTCTACAGTGCCTTTGTGCTAGCTTCTCTCAGAAGCACAGACATCACAGTAAGGATGACTTAGAGGTGCCTCTTTCAAATCCAGATCTACAGTCCACATCACTGTCCTGGGATAATCACCTACACACCCTCTCTTTCAAGAAGCTGAGCATGTCTCATTTGGTTTTCATTCTGCACAGCTGCTGGCCATGATGCCCACTTGTGTGTAATTGCCCAGTGGTTACAGCTGTGGAGGAATGAACCTCATTTCAGTTCCTGTCTTTGCCTAAGACAGCCTTTCACCTTGCAGGAGAGCGCCTAACCAGCAGGGTGTTGTTCTAGGTAGGGTACAGATTCTACACTTTACAGTAGACACTCAGCAAACTTTTAAGAATGTTTCTGGCAGTGGTCACTGGAGACCCAGACTCTCTTTTCCCAAAGGAAAAATCTAATTGTTAACCCTAATATTAGGCTGAAGAAGTTGCTCAACTTTTCAGTTTCTATAGCCTATTAATCCTGTGTTCTTTTCTACATGACAGCAGAGCTTCAAAAAGAGGCATGAAGAGCACTTAGTGCCCAGAAGACACCCTGGCAATTAGGCAGCTGCAGCCTGTTTTGCTCATGCTTATGAAGGCATCAGGCCTGACTCCTTCTATGTCCTGAGTGACTGATCTGCCCACTGAACTATTACGTAAAAGGAAATATGAGGCCCTTCCCCATCTACTCCTTAAAAGAAGGCAGGGGATCACTTCCCTCAGGCATGGCCCAAGCCAGACGGTGCCTGCTGAGCACGTCCTGGGAATATTTACCCAGCTGAGCCCTGCAGACACTTTTCAACATTTTGTTTTCTGATTCAGATCTGGAATGAATGTGAGCTGGGCTGCTCTTGTCAAGGCTGGGGGATTCTTAACCAGGGCATGGGCACAGCTACAGGACCCTGGGAAGCATCAAATAAAAAACTGTGGCATCTCTTGACTTACTTGACAGTGGAACTGCAGTTTTCAAAATAACAATTCAGGATTTAAGTGTTTCTACTTAAATCTCATTTCGGACACCCAAGTGCATTACAATTTTGAAGTGACAGAACCCCATGCACCAGTACAGGCTGGGGGCTGACCTGCTGGAAAGCAGCTCTGCCGAGAGGGACCTGGGAGTCCTGGTGGACAACAAGCTGACCATGAGCCAGTAGTGTGCCCTTGTTGCCAAGAAGGCCAATGGTATCCTGGGGTGTATTAAGAGGAGTGTGGCCAGCAGGTCGAGAGAGGTTCTCCTCCCCTTCTACTCTGCCCTGGTGAGACCCCACCTGGAGTACTGTGTCCAGTTCTGGGCTCCCCAGTTCAAGAAAGATGAGGAACTCCTAGAAAGAGTCCAGAGGAGAGCAACTAGGATGATAAAGGGACTGGAGCACCTCCCCTACGAGGAAAGGCTGAGAGAGTTGGGCTTGTTCAGCCTGAAGAAGAGAAGACTGAGAGGGGACCTCATCAATACATACAAATATCTTAAGGGTGGAAGTCAAGAGGCTGGAGCCAGACTCTTTGCAGTGGTGTCCAGCGACAGGACAAGGGGCAATGGGCACAAACTGAAACATAAGAGGTTTCAGTTGAATATGAGGAAAAACTTCTTTACTTTGAGGGTGACAGAGCACTGGCAAAGGCTGCCTAGGGGGGTTGTGGAGTCTCCTTCTCTGGAGATATTCAAAGCCCGCCTGGATGAACTCCTGTGTAGAATGCTCTAGGAGAACCTGCTTTAGCAGGGGGGTTGGACTAGATCATCTCCCGAGGTCCCTTCTAACCCTTGCCATTCTGTGATTCTGTGAACTCAGCTAATACAAAGGTAAAAATTGTGAAAAACATAAACCAACCTCCATCCAACATTTTTGGATCATCGAAGTCTGCATTATACAAGGCTGTGTAGTATTTTTTTCATTTGTTTAGCTAATCATTTTATGGAAAGTAAGCTTATATGTCTAGAATAGAAGTTTCCCAATTTTTAGTTTGAAAAACTTATGTTTTGTCTTTTTTTTTTTAAATACCAGCTTTTATTAGAAACAACAGAAATGGCTTTGTTTTTCAAGACCTTCTCAAACAGAATAAGTCACACTTTAACATTATGGTTCCAATACAAAATAATGAAATTCTAATGTAGTTAAACTATACAAAATGATAGCTAGGAGGAAATTAATTCTTATTTTACTTCCATTTACTGCACTTTCAAAGTTGCAGGTTTCTATATCCAGTCATTCCTGTCAGTGACAGCGTTATCACTTTTCATCAGCGCCCTACCTGCTACATAGCAATGATAAGAAACACATCCTCACCTTCCACTCAGTTCTGACAGTATATCCTGTATTTTGTCTCCAGAGTTCTTTTTCATTCTGATGTCTAGAGTACTGCTGACATAAGGTAAAAAGATGAAATGAGGCCATATAAGTGAATTTACAACAGAAAGATAAAATGTTCCCCAAAGGGCTACCAGAAAATCATGCTGCACGTCAGAGGAGGAAGGAGGGGGAGTTGGTGGGATCATGCTCATAAGCAGTAATGAATACAAAAGATTTAAACCACCTCAAACCAAAGCAGACTATACAAGTGACTGTGCTTATACAAATGTTAAAAAACTAAAAGAACACAGACCCCGGATTTCTTTATCACATTTTGGTGGGTGGGAAGTAAATGCCTTGTCAGCCTTCTGGTCTTCTGAAATTCAGCTTTGCACAACGTTGTCTGCGTTGGCCTAACTTTTGTACAGGAATTTTTCCTCAGTTTTCTACAATAAAGTAAACTCACTTGACAGTCATGCCCCCTGAAATGCTCTACTTCAGTACATTCCTGACAGCTTCACCTGAAAGTGTTTATTATATCCAGCATTTTACCTCTCTCAGATGCACCACCATGTTACCAAAGGCTGCAAGAAATAAAAATTCCCTGTCCAAAATTGCTCCCTTCTCAGAGTCTATTTTGTCTTCAAGTGAAAAATGAAGAATTTAAAGGGAGATTGCAAGCACTAACTTATCAATCACCTGTCTTCTTTGTGCCAGGACAAACAGTATTTTCACTCATCCAGAGTATGCTATTATCCATAATTATTAACTCTGCCAAATTCCAAGAAATATAAATGGGATGTTTTCTACACAGGCTGTTATCTTAGTTCTTCTGTCTCTCAGTTCTTGTGTTATTTTACACAAGAAATTGTCCAGTTATTTTTAGGTGACTTGTTATTTCACCAGATGTCATATTTTCTTGCTTTATGGACATGTAATTCCTATAAATGTGCATGGGAGTTGAAGGAACATACACCACCACCACCCCCCAATATACTGTATTCTGGAAATAATTTAAACCTATTTAATAAGCATTATAATGTTAACACATATCAAATATTCTTGAGCTACCAAATTATAATCTGTACTTTTACAGTTTAGTCTTAAAATAGTACCAAAAATTAACAACATTCCTAAGCATTGAAGTTGGATACCTAAAACATGTTTAATTAAATGTTTAGAACACACCAGATAGGCTTCTTTTTGATAGCTGGACCTGAATTCCTTTATGTTTCATAAATATTAGCACTGCAAGCATCTTTAAAATAGTTATTTTGGTGAAATTTGCCAAGATGATTAAATACGTTTGTACTGATCTGCCTCTGCACTTCCCTGTTTCATCAAAAACCCTGGTTGAAACATTAAATCTACAATATACTCCTGAGGAGGAAGCAGAAGCCCAGCTATTCCTTGAGGGGAATCATCAACCAATTTAACTTCATTCCAAGCTCTGTTATACTCGCCGCGAACTAAACTACAGCCAACGCCAATTCTGTCTGCTATCACCTAAAAAGGAAAGAAAAAGGAGTTAATCACAGTTAATACATGTAGCTTGTGAGTTATGCAGCAAGGCCAAGAGATGCTTAAAAAGAAAACAAATACCTGAAAGGCCAGGAGCTTTCTTGAAACAGACTTTGTAAATCTCTAAAGTCTTCCAAACTGCAAATCTTTATTGGTTCTGCTTAGAAAGTGTAGGCCTTTAAATGTTATCTCTACCATATTCTATGCACAACATGAAAAATATTAATTTAAACTCTTTTCAGACACTGATATGTTTATCAGCCAGTCCCTCAGATCTCAATGAAGTGCAACACCCATAGTATCCAGCAATGTTTTCTTCTAGATGGAGGACTTATTTCTCAATAACATTTTGAAGAACTGTCTATACAAGGAACGAGGTGTAGGTACTTTACATAGATATAGCCAGTACGAAATACTAAGTGTAAAAATATAACATTTTTATCAGTGTAAGTTTAGGACTGCTGCTTCACTCCAAAGCACACTCCTTGCTTTTCAGCCCTGCAAATGTGGGAAGCAATGAAATGCGAGGTGAGCACCTGCTAGATGAAACACCTGCCTTTCTTCTGTGCTGCACTATCACTGACAGACCTGTAATGGTTTCCAGCTACAAAACTGCTTTCTCAGAACATGTCTGCTGTGAAGGAATGAAGTCCTGGAAGATTTCTAACTTGTTACAAATGGACAAGGATATCCATTGCTTAGACTGCTGTGGCTTTAAGAGAGATGATCCATCCCTACAAAGGTTTCTTAGGACAGTGGAGGGTAAAAGAACATCAGTGCTGCTTCAGCACAATTAATAAATGCCCTCAGACCTCCACAAAATGTGTCAGGAACTTTCCCCATGGATAGCATAAATTTAGGATTGTGGTCTTTCTCCTGTGTACTATTTCCTAGGTCCTTCCCGCTTAATGTGCTAGGCCCTTGCTTCTCTTTTCCTTTCCATCCAAGAAGGAGAAAAGTCCAGCTAGCCAACAGCCAAGGAAAAAGGATGGGACAGATAAGCAGGCTGTACCAGTACATCCTCACGTGAGGACAGAAGAAATGAATCCTCCCAGTCTAAGAAACTAGAAAATAAAAGCTGTTATATCCTTTCATAGAATACTGGATAGATACCAACTAAAAATTGTCCCAACAATTTACATTTGCAGCATAGAAAAAAAGGAAGCTGCATAATTCAATATTTTACAGTTTACAGAAAATGTAAAATGTTTTGACTCCAAATCAAATATTTTGGCTTTTTGCCATTTATCAAGTATTCTGCTGATATCACTTAAGACAATTTAATGACAACAAGAATGTTTACAGGAAGAAGCGATGCTGGCTTTCATTCACTGGGAAATCAACTTTGCCAGTGAAAAATGACTTAAGTGTATACAAAAGATTTTACATGAATATAAATATTATATTATACTGATGCAAGTATACTTTAGTTTATAATATCCATTTAACATCAATGATGTTATGTTGTAAAATAAATGCTAATGTACCTTGAAAAGTAAAGCCCTGTGATAGAACGTCCCTTTTTTGACTTTCCCGATAGGCACAACGTTGCATTTCAGTTCAAATTCTATTTCACTTATGTGAAGTTCCCAGCTGAAGTCATGTAGTTTGTCTCTTTCAATGGGGCCACCCATCTTGTCTGCAACAAACCTGTTGCAATTTATACCAGGATCAATTACATCTATAATTCCTCTTGTATTTATCACAAAAAATATAACAAAATGGAATATATACAAACAGTAAGTGAATGACATATAAGACATTAATACTTTTGCTATGTTTGCTTTAATTATTTTCTTTAGAAACTTGTATTTTAAATATGCTCACTGATAAATACAGGTAACCCTGACTCAGATCGTACACATTTGTCACAGACCTAAACCAAGGTGCAACAGTTGTCAGCAGAGATTCTGGAGAGGTCTAGTATAGGCACAAAGTCCTCAGAGAAAATCACAAACAGCAGTGTAATTACTGAGGAAGTAGTTCAGAAGCTACCATTCATCTTTACAGATGACATTATTACAATCCCTAGCCCTTCCATTTGTTTCAAATAGTAATAAAGGCACGAGAATATATACGACAAAAATAAAGCCACAGGTAATGAGCCCAACATAGGAAAGAAACTATATCCAGAAAGGGCACTTCAACTTCTACATGTGCTTTCTTATTCAGTGTTAGGTTTACGGTTGGACTTGATGATCTTAAAGGTCTTTTCCAACCTAAATAATTCTATGATTATATCGAAGCCAATATTTGGGGGGTATATGGCCTGTATTTATCCATTAAAAGAATGGCTCAGTGAAAGAAACAGAAGATCAGAACTCACAATCTGTGCAGATGCTGCCAAAAGCATGTCTTTGGGGTGATTGTGCACCTACCTCCTTATACAGGGGGATCAAGCCCCTATCTCCTCATACACACACCTTCACCTCCCCTATGCATGGCCCCTGTATGTAAAGACCTTTGTTCCTCAAGGTGTCCTCAGCCACAGGCACAAGTGTGATTGTGGGTTCTCAATCTGGACAAAGTGTTGCAGAGCTGACATGGGAATCACAAGCCACTGCTTCAGACAGGGAGCTAAAATCTGCTTCACCCCCTCTGCAGTAACTGTGAACAGGTTCTGTCCTCACAGTACATGAAAGGCAACCTCAAAGGCCGTATTTGTCAAAACCTAGGGCCTGAGGAGGTACTGGTTGCAACACCATGGGTACAGGGAGTTGTACAGGGGTACCCTGAACAGGCTAGACATGGTATCTTGAAGTGGGGAATTACTGGATGAGCCTGAAGAAGTGGGGGGCTCCAAGCAGTCACTTGTGCTGTTTGTGCCTACAGCCAGCCCTCAGTAAAGAGAGCAAAGCATCTCGAGCCTACATGCACACCACTCTCCTGTGCCCGCAAAGATCTACGGTGTTTGTTTAAAAGAAGAGAGCCAGCACTATCGTGTGTTCCCTCATCTACCCTGGCTCCTTCCCTGGTGAGCACAGCAGGAGCTCTGCTCAAGCTGCCAGGATGCCGAAGGCTGCTGCAGCTGCCTCCTCCTCCCATTCCTATTCAACACAGGCTATTCAGACAGCCGCTTAAAATGGAACATACACATAAAAATCCCCACAGAAAACATTCTACTTAAATTTCCCGTGATTGTTGCGCTGGGTTGTGTGTCTGCAAGTATTTCATTGGTGTGTTTGAAGAGTGGATTTGAAAGAGCATTTTATGGATTCCACCTTGAGGAAGGCAGCGTGATTTATACACTGCTGGATGGTTAAGGATGAATATCTGTCCTGTCAAATTCTGCAGTCAACAGAAAAGTCATTCCTCATATCACATTAGACCACTTCATTAAAAATGAGAGTTAGTAGAAGAAACAAATTTTGTGAGACTCAGCGGGATCTGACGCCAAACTCTCCAGATTCAGGAGGTAGCCAGGAAACTGCTAAGATAGTAAAGGTTAAACTAAAGAGAAGATGAAAGCAGACACACTGCGTGGAGATGACAGTGATTGCTGCCCAGGCTGAGTAGTCAGTGTAACTAATGAATCACACATTGGTAACAACAGTCTGTACACGCACCATTGCAATGTTCTGGCACTATTAAATCATCAGGATCTTAATTACAGTAGCACCTAAAAACTACACTAGAAAAATGTCTCTTGCTTTTGGCTCTATAGGAAAACAAAATACAAGACACTTTCTGTCCCAAGGGGTTTCCAAACCAACTAGGCAAGAGAGATTGTAAGAGAAAGAACAGACATGATACATAGAAGTTGCAACAGTCTCAGAATTAGGCTATGGTTTTAGCCTGTGCATTTAGGCTCTGCAGCACCTGGGTCTCTCCTGTTCCTTGACGATATAGATGCTACATGCAATTGATGTGTTCATTGGAAAGGATCGGTACAGATATATAAATGTGAAAAAAACTGAAACTGTCCATATAAATATTTTCAAAATGAGAAATTTGTACCCTTTTGTTGCAAGTGGTATTTTAAAATAGTTAAACTAATTAGAACAACATTAGAAACAAGAAACTTAAAATCTAAAATTATGTCAAAATTCTGGACCAAAGCTGATTTGGATTTCAATTAAGGATGGGCAAAATAACATTTGGAAAAGTTGTCCTTGGATGAGAAAACTGTTATTTTACCAATTCAGCTTATTTGCATTATTTATGGAAATACAATTCTGTACTCACTGTGCAAGAGCCACAACCTGTTCCCGGGTAGTAGTTAGTGCTGGAATTGTTTTAGAAGCATCATTAATGTAATCCAGTAAAATGAAGTCAGGTGGTGG
The DNA here is from genome assembly GCF_000687185.1 of Egretta garzetta. Classification (NCBI taxonomy): domain Eukaryota; kingdom Metazoa; phylum Chordata; class Aves; order Pelecaniformes; family Ardeidae; genus Egretta; species Egretta garzetta. The sequence continues at coordinate 56,434 of NW_009259584.1, forward strand.
TATCCAATGTAGATTTTCTAGATTTATTTCATCCTGGACTTTAGATATAATCTGAGTAACTTCTTTCATTTTGTCCTCTTCTTTTTTCCCCTTCCCTTTTCTTACATAGGAAACAGTACACACATATTTAGAATACCGTAATCTTTAAAGTCCAAATTCTAATACAGTAGTTCTCCAACAGGACGTTTTAGACAAACCGATTTTGAGGGAAAGGTAGGGGAAATATTTTCTCTTGATAATGAATAGCCCCAAATCTACAAAGCTGTAGAGGATATTTGTGGAACATGCCCTCAGGAGATGGTTAGAAACCGAGTGACACTAGCTCCATATTAATATTCCTGTAAATTCTCATCTTATGTCCATGTCTCTGATATGCTTTTCCCATATATGGATTATCTAGGGGAGAAGACACCTAGGTACAGCTAAATAATAATAACAACAAGTTTTTAGAGAGTATATAGGAAACATTTTTAGACAGTTACAGTTTGGTTGCATATGGTCATGAATTAAAAATCATGAACTCCCATGAGTTTTTACTTGATAGAAATCTGGACTTCAAATAAAGTAACAAATGGTACCAAGAGCATGGTTGAAATTTTGACAGGACATGCTAAGCAGTAGTCTCTGTAGTTGCAAATCCATGTAATTCAAGCATTATACAAACTACAACATGGTTTGTCAGATAAAGATTTTATAAGACATCTGTTTTTGCTGACTTTTTTCATTGTACACGCTACATTTTTCACTAATGTTCAGAATCTGAAAAATGACTGTGATCCTGAACAGGCTTCGTAAAGCACCTAGCAGAGGTATAAATGAAATGCTTGTTCTGCTTAGCTAGAATACTGTGCATTTCACAAGTTACGCAGCAACTATAAAATCAGTATCTTACCAGAGGTATTGTCAAGATCTATACAATCAGACAGTTTAGGATTTTTCATTTGTGAGAACACATGGAACTTGTGTTTTGTAAGCAGCATGTCTTTTTTCAGCATAGGTCCTGAATAATTCTAATGTGAAATATGACAAAATTTCTTTCATTTGTTTAACAGTTCTGGCTTATTTTTTAAAATCTGTAATGCTTCTGGCATTCTTGGAAGGAAAAAAAAAGAAATAAAGGACCACTAGAGTGCAAGGCTCCAGGGCACACTATCATTACTGTATGATTTTCAAATTATTCCTAAAATTTTTACAATTAACAGCATTCTTAAGACGGAAGGCATTGGACAAAGCAGAAGGGCATATACCATTATCAGTAGTCTAATTCAAGCAATTTGTCTTCAGAATACTTTGCAAAATTTTCTTTTACCTATTGAGATTTATCATATTCACAAAAAGCCCTTTTCATAGATTTCATAAAGCACTTTTTTTTTAGAAGGATAACCAATTAAGATTTAATCTTCAAATTACAGAAAATTCACCACCCTCTTAAATAAACTGTTCTGGTTATTAATTACCTTATACTTGAAAAAAGCAGACAAACAGTTCTCTTTATCTAGTGTGACTCTAACTATAGCCAGGGGACCTTGCGATACTAGATTAAACAGCTACCTACTCCATTTATACACTTACGAATATGGTTAAGAATACCCTGTTGAAAAAAACCCTGAATTACTCCCACTCTCCGGTGTCTGACTTAGCAGGTTTTCAAAACAACGATTTCTACAAATGGTATAATTCTTGTTCCTTCAGCATTTTCTCTCTTTGTCCCCTGCTCTTCCCTTCTATTCTCCTAGTACTTTCCTTTCCCTATGAAAAGTGCACTGCTAAATTATAGCACTATAGTAGGAGAATTTGTTCCCTTTTCCTGTCTACTCAAGTGACCCTTGAATCACTCTTATTCTCCTTCTTTCCAGTTTTCATGAAGAAAAAGACCTGAGAAGGATGGGTTTGAGCAATGGTTTGTTTGGATTGTTTGCTGCTTCTTATTTGTCTGAGGTATGACTACGTTCTGTTCCTTGGTGGAATGGCTGATACAAGGTAGTCTTCCACACCCTTCTCTACCCTACTCCTCAACTCTTCAGTTCACCATGTCTGTCTAATATTTATCTCATAAGGAACAGTGGAGTTGCTATCTTACAGCTCAGTGCTATAAAATAATCATTAACCACTGCAGTAGACTTCTGCTTCTCCTATTCTCTTTTTCATCCACATTCTTCTTACCAGTGGGAATTACATCAGAAAAATATCACTCCCCTTTCCCAAAGCTGTCTTACTACTCGTGAGACATACTTGCTGCAAATGCAGAGGAACATTGCAAAGGAGAACGCATGGCAGTTAATAGTCTCCAGGCTGTTTCTGATTCCTGTTGCAACTTCAGTACAAAAGTCCAGTGGGTCACCAGAGAGGGGGTGTGAGAAAGAAGGCAGCCAATACAACATGCTACCACCAAAAGACAGCCATGGCACCTATTTTCTTTCCTTTTTTGCATAGCCTAATGCCTTGGCTGTCTTTAGAAAAGGAATAAATGAGCATTGGAAAGTATTTCCTTATGGAGCATAGCATGGAAAAAATGCACATTTATCAGTCTACATTAAATATTATCTTTTAGCCCAGTCAATGTGTATATCAGATATGCAACTGTTTGATCAAAAAGGTTGCTGTCTATGCAAATACATGTCAAACTATCAACTAGGCACTTCCTCTACATCTAATTCAAACACTTCCAGCAGACAATTACAACGGCCCTTTCAATTAGCTTTCAGCTGCAGTTTATATAAAGTAGTATCACTTTTTCAAAACAGTGGCTTTAAACTGTGTTCAGTAGTACTTTGCAAAATAATGATGAACAGAAACATTTGATCAAAGGAAAAAAACATGTAAGAAAAAATCTAAGCATGTTTGAGACTTGGAGTCAGATACTGACCTTCAAATAACTCCCATATATCTCACAAATTAATAATAATAATGATGTATGAATTATGGATTCAAAATGAATGACAATGGGGTTATAAATCATACAACTTGATCATGACATTCAAAAGCAATTATTTCATACCTGAAGAAAGAAGTCTTTGTATGCCTGCAAGCTTACTATGGGAAATTGAGCCAGGTATTTGTTTTTTCTTAAAGAGAATTTTTTGCTTTCCAAAAGTGTTATGGTTGCTAACAGAGCAGTCATTTACTCTGTAGTTGCCATAAATTACATGAAAAAGCAACTATCCAAGAGTATCCTCATCTCACACTGTAATAAACAAACATATCATCTTGGCAGAACAGCTCTCTAAGCTATGCACAGTTGCTTGAGACTATGCAACGTGGTCTTTGACTCTAGAGCATCTTCTGAGATGAGGGAATCCCCCACTGGTGCAGAGCAAACATAACTGCTCAATATCTCCCCTTGCCTCCTGCTCCCTTTCAGTAAACTGGCATTTGCATGGTGGGTCATGACCAGAGCATGCTGGGCATCGGAAGGACCCAGTGAATGAGCAGAAGCTAGAACAGGCCTGGTAAGACACTCAAGATGCAGTATCTACTCTTTTGCATCCTGAAACAGGAACCTTTTGCAACGCAATTCATGTGATCCATTTCAGGTATCTGCTCCAAAATGATTTAAACTGAATTCCAGAAGTGCTTGCAGTTCAAATAACTAGTCAAATGTAAATGTCTGCCTTGTAAGTCAATAACTTTTGGATAGACTTATCTCATAACTCCAGTCCTATTTAAGTCAGAACCTCAACCCTTCACAGTCAGTAGCTGTTATCTGTCAACCATTTGCATGTCAGTTCTAAACAAACTGATACACATATAATTCAAAGTATAATAGCTTAGCCCTTTTTTTCTGCTTTTGCTCAGTGAAGACCATCGTCCAGATAACTCTTGCTTTTCCTCCATTCTCCATTGAACTATTGAGATCACAAAGCAGGTTTCAATTTTCTCTTGATTTCATCTCTCAAGTACACACAGATACAGACATACACAGAAATATATAAGCAGTCTAAGAAATCAACCATTATCTTGATCAATAAAATGCCTGTACAGACAGTAGCATGTTGAAGTTCATGGATGAGCTCCAAGCTAAAAATTGCAAATATAGTACCTCAGTTCCTACAACAGACACTCCCTCTCTCCCTGTTTTTCAGACCCTGCAGCGCTTAGCATTTTGTAATGCCCACCACTGACTAGAATTAACAGCCCTGAGGCATGGCTAAGACCCCCTATATCATAAAATAAGGAAAATGAGGAAGTCAGGACTGCGACCCACAGAAATCAACACAATAAATGGTCAGCTCACTAAGTTAGCTAACAGAAAAGCCAAGGAGAGTTATAGGTTACATCACATTCCTATCAAGGACTAGACACCATCCCATTGATGGCAAGGAGGCTCTATTTGATCTTGTTTTGGAATCCTGACCATTCCTCCAGAATTAGGCATGTACGCCTGCTTTCTCTGAAAGGCACTGTTGTGGTTGTGATTGTGCTGCTCTTTTACATAAAGAGTTACCCGTTCAGCTGGGAGACCATGGTTCATTTTTCTTCTACAGGAACAAACTACAGGTTAAATATTTTATATTAAAAGTCATAAGGACAAGGACTAGAACTTCGGTCTCAACTCTCTCAGATAAGTGCCATAACAGCTGAAGTAGAAAGCTCTGTTCATTATGCCTCTTTGTTAATGAATAGCTACGATGAACCAGAATGAGACTGCTAAACCCCAAATATTATGTCATCAGCTATCTGCAGGTGGGAGGGCCAGGATCAGATCCTCTTCCTGTAAAAGAAGGAAATTAATTTCCCACAACAAGATTAGAGATTCTGACCTACTTGGTATAAGCAGACATGCCCACCAGATCAGTTCCACAGAAAGGACTACAGGACTGTACCTAGTGTATGGTATGGATCAGAGGGAGTGCTGCAAGAGCAAGGCATTTTTAGGTTTGTTGCTGCCAAAACTGGGACAGTTCTGAGCACACCTTTCTTAGCTTTTAGTCATCTGTAGAATTTCACTGGAAGAAAATGAATCTAGAAATAAGGATGCATGTAGGCAGTATAGAAACTTTTTGTAGGTCTAGGTTCTAAATTGAGAAAGGAATTCTACCCTAATTTCCTTGTGTCAAGCTGTAAAATAACAGCATTTTGCTGCATCCTAGAAATATTGAAAGGAAAATCAGCCAAATAAATGGGAGATGTTCAAATACAGCATGAGGAGAGAAGACAAATAATTACTAAGATAGACAAAGGAAGATTACTGCAATTAGGAGGTGAAAGAAAGACTCTGAAAACATATTTAACAATATATTTGAGCATCTGTACTCTGTTAGGAAACTTTCTGTAATTATTTTGAATCAGAATTCTATTTCTAATGTTAGAGAGCAATAACAGAACATTAACAAGTAAATCTTAAGACCATACCTTGCTTTTTCTCTACTACTTTTTCTTGAAAGAGAAGGTGACAAGACAGTCTGCTCATAAGATGAATCTTGTGCCTTTTCTTCTACTGCAAGGACACTGAAACAGAATAGGATATTTTTGCATATTATTTGCAGACATAGTATTTGCATGTTAAGCTATGAAAATGGAGTTCTAATTTTAAAGGACAGTAAATATATTCATAGGAAGTACATAAGTGGAAGAAATAGCATAACCACTAATAAACTGGATACTGATTCAGGGATCAGAAATGAAGTACAGAATACCAAATGATGGACACAAGAGTAACTGGGGAGTAAAAGTGCTGCCAAGGTGCAACGGCAAGAAGCTGTGTCAAAGTCAAAGAAAGAAAACCTGATAGTTAAAGACAACTCTAGGGATCAACAAAGAGCATGAAAGTTTAATTTGTCATAGATATTCTCAGACATCTTTATGGTGTCATATACAAGCTTAAAAGGGAAGTTAATGATACTGTAAACCAAATATGTGATGTGTTGACAGAGAAAAAGGTTTTGGACTTGCAAAATATTGGTAGAGCATTCTTTGATCTGTGAGACTGTTTACAGGAAATGACTCCCAGTTAAACAAGCCCAATACCAACTTCCTGCATTCAAATCTAAGAAGATTTGTTAGGCTGGCTTCAACTTAAACAGAGAAGAAATGGACACAAGTTCTTTATCAAGTGCAAAAGCTTGATGGTTGGCTTTGTCCTGCCTCTTCGGATGTTGTGCTTAAAATTCCAATCATTTGTCTGTACAAGAAGATCATCAAATCATAGGTTTCATTGTTGCATGTTGACATTCAGCTTAGATAACATAATTATTATGTCAGATGACAAGCTTTGTTATAGCTAATAAAACACTGGGTGTCCCACCCAGGAAGGGTGTTAAATGAATGAGTCTTACTGGCTAAGTTAAAAAAAAAAGCAACTCAACTGAATAAATCTTTTCTGTCTAGGGGTAAAAAAAAGTTATTTTCCAAATTCTTCTTTTATAAAATACAAATCTCTTGCCTTCTAGGACATGAAGCACTATGCTGATATTTCTCTATGTTATGTATGTGTGTACATATACACACACTATGTAGTTGTACTGGAAACAGTGGAAGTGATGGAAAAGATGAGCTATTGCAATAAATGTTGGTAGATCAAACATGACTCACTCTTCTCGTGGTTTAGCATTAATGAAGATTATGGCCCGACGGTCAGTAAGCTCTTGCATACTCAATTCCTCCAAAGATGAAAATTTCACGCCAGGTTTTATCTACAAGAAAATTAGAATAAAAAGGTGTTCTGTTGAGTTAAAGATGAAGAGAAAAAAATATTAGATACCTAAAGAGTAATTTAAAATTCCTAATCTTTAACAGAAGACTTACGTAAGAACTTATAAACCCATTCAAAATACATGAAATTGATTTCTTCTTTATTTGCATTTTCTTAATAAATTTTTTTTAGAAAAGACTGTTTATAAATAATTGAACTTGTAATTATTGTTACTATGTCATTCCAAACAGTTCTAGATTTGGGAAATGTTCCTGCCTCTGAAGGCTTTACAATATAGGATAGAATTTTCAAAAGCAACCAAGTCCTTTAGGAGTAGGTGTTTCAATGATTTTCAGTAAGACTGGTATTTCTAATTCATTTGAGCATTTTGAAAAGTCCTTCTCAGATTTAAACTGAACACAGCACTAACAAGTGATACATAGTGGAGCCATTCTTTATATATAAACAGTGCTTTGTGAGAGAAGGGTCATGACCAAGGTGAAAACATGAACTCTCTCCTTCTTTATGTAAAACTAAACAAACAAAAAGTCCACAGGTCATTCAGTGTCAGGTTAGTATTAAGTATACTGCA
>NW_009259584.1:63844-111366 GCF_000687185.1 Egretta garzetta
AGAGACCAGAAGAACTAAGGTCTGAGAAAGTATCTGGAAAGGAACTAGGAGCTGCACAGCTTACATAGGATTGGGAAGAAGATTGCAACTGGTGGATAGCATGAAGATGATGAGATTTCATCCACGAAGAAAGATAATAAAAATAAATTAGTATAGAAACTGGGAAAACTTCAGGACAAGAAAACAAAGTATTTTACATAGCCAGATTCTAGCTTTTGTTATAGTACTCTTAATTTTTTTAAATCAGGAAGAAAATTTTACTCTTTCTAAGTAGACAAATTTATTTAAAGTAGCTTACCTGACCACAATCATAGAATCCATCAGTAATGATGTTACTTGATGATAAATATCCCATCTGGCTGTACTTTTGGGAAAGATTGTTATCAAGTAGCTTTTCCAGAGCAGCCTCACTGAAGTTATTTTTGCGTCCTGGTGACAGATTAATTTCTTCTAGGATGTCTAAAGCACTGTTAAACACAATACAAGGCTAATTCACCATTAAATACCAATTAATTGTTATTATACAATTCAGAGTTAGCTTTCAGCATTGCCACAGCCAAGATAGATTCATTTCCAAGTGTTAGCCTGGTGCTCCCTGGGCCAGCAAGGAGCTGATTGTGCTGCACAGAATTCTTTCTCTATGGGAGGAAAATGCCTTGCAGTGCTTAAAAGCAAAAAGTAATTCCTTTAGGCAGTTAGACATGCCTAAAGAAATGCTGACAGGGTGCCACAATCTTTTATCAGAAGGATGTTAGGTACCACAGAGAATGTGAGAAAAAGAAGAGTGAGAAAAAAAAGATTCCTTTTACTCTGTCAAAGCAGAGTAAAAGGAATAATGTTCAGAGCTGACCATGTGATACAGTTCAGGGAATCTCCCCCCAACTTGCAATGCAATGCAATTTGCAGATTCCATTACGTGATGTGTGAATCCTTCTGGTTTAGGACAGAGGTTGGCAGAAATTTGCAAAACACAGATGAGCATGGAAACACAAGCAGTTGTGTCAGCATCACCAGGTGCAGGATTTTTGCAGCATGGAGGTAGAAACAAATAACTATGTGGGGACACAGGAGGACAGGAATTCATTCCTTAAGCTGATTTTGTGTTGAACCCACATACTGATAACTTCTGACTTGAGAAACATAGAAAAACATCACTACAGAAGAAAAAAGAAGCTAAAGCAGGAGAACATAACATAGTGCAGGTTTGGAACTGTTGAGGAATGAAAACAACAGGTAAAAAGAGGTAGATATATTAATATGTGTGTGTATGTGTATATTCAAATTTATATCTCTGTGCATCTACACACACATGCAGACATTCTTTGCATCCATCAGTTTTTTACATATATAATGAACTCCACGTTTAGACTGCCCATTTCTCTCTGTGAACTACACAGGGAGCCTCAGCTGTGGACATTTACAATGTAGACTTCTGAAGGTACATCAGATGGATTCCAGAGAACAAGTTTCTCAGGCAAGGCAAATGACAACCTTCTCTTTTAGAAGAGAGCAATGGGAGAAAATAGTGGAACAGCAGTACAGGCTATTTGTCATACAGCATACTGCAACAAAATCAGGTAACCACCAAGTAATGCAGGGAAGAATTTTAAAGGGGGAAATGAGTAAGAAAAGCCTAATGAGTACAGCAGTGTCAAAGACAGATGACATTACAGGCACAATGGCACACTATCCTCATGTGGAGGAAAGACAAGGCAAAAAGGGACAAATATGGCTGCACCAAAAGTTCTGTGAAGACCCAAAAGCCAAAAAAGGACTCATACAGAAATGGAAACGCTGACACTTCCAACAGGGAAGAAAAAGTAGGGGAAAAAACCAAAAGACACACAGGCAAAGTGAGATACAACTACTCAGGGACTGAAACAAAAATAAATGTTTCATATGCTGCAAGTCAGAGAGGAAAATGTAGGCCTATTACTCAATGTGGGAAGAAAACTCATAACAGATGGCACAGAAAAGACTGAAGTGTCTGATGCCTTTTTTGCTAAAGTTTTCATAAAAAGGTTGCAAGCAGATGCCTGGCAGTAATATTAACAAGGAGGTGGAAACAGTAGGCGTAACATGTCTAGAATAAGTTTGAATAGACAAAGTTATCAGTGCCTGAGGAGACTTACCTCATACTATTCTACGAATTGGCAAAAACAACCTCTGAACCATTTATAATTATATTGGAAAATTCAGGGAGGACAGGCTAGGTGCCAGGAGAGTGGAGAAAGGCAAAGATAGTATCTAGATTTGGAAAAAGGAAGAACAAGGAAATAACAGAGATCAGTCAGCCAAATTTCAGTGTCCAAAGGACACTATATCAAATTATTAAACAATCAGTTTGCAAGTAACAAGAGATAAGATGGTAAGAAATAGCCATTATATATTTGTCAAGAATAAATGGTGTAAAGCCAATCTAATCCTTTCTGTGATAGGGTAACTGACTTAATGTACAGGTAGAAGTAGTAGATGTGAGAGGTGAGTTGACTTTGAGATATGTTTTGACTTTAATAAGTCTTTTTACATATTCCTACTTGAATACTCATGAGCAAGTCAGGGAAATATGATCTACATGAAAATAACATGAAGTAGTGCCTGACTGGTTGAAAAACTATGCTTAGTGTATTATTATCAATAATATGCTGTCAAACTGGAAGGACACATAAATTAGAGTCCTACTCCGATAGTGTCACAAAGAAAGGATTAAATAAGAGCAGTACTATATGCAAGATATAGAAAATAATTACTGAGCTTTATTTGATGGTGGTATGACCCCAGCTGAAGTACCTTGTCCAGGCTGGGAGATGACACTTCAAAATGGCATAAATAAATGAGAGAAATTCAGAGATGTGTGACAAAATGATACAAAATTTCAAAACAAAAAGAAGTTTAACATTTCTACTTTGCCATGAAAAGGAAACTGAGAGAGAGACATAGAACATGAGAAAATTCAATAAATTAAACTCAAATTGCTATAAAAAGGTGGTTATTCAATCTCACTGGAAGTAGGACGACGTAGTTGAACTGATTTGCTGTAAGGGATATTTAGAAATCAAAAAACCTTTTCTAACTGTAAGGGTACTTCAGCACTGGAACAGGTTACCTCGGAAAGTTGTGAAATCCCCTCAGAATTGGTATTTACACTTAACAAGCAAAAATATGTCAGTGTACCTGATTCAGTCTTACAGTGGGCAGACGGATAGTATCAACTTCGAGGTCCCCTCCGGACCTAAATTTCTGAGATTCTAACTCTGAAGCATCCCCTCATAGATGCATTTTAAGTATCTGTGCAGTAATCAGAAAAGTGTCCAGCAGAGGGAGCAGGGCAATTACATATATTTTAATTTAACACTAACTGAAAGAGTCACCCTGTATAAGGAGCCCTGTGCCATAATTCTTATAACCCAAACCAGCTTTTGTAATTCAGATATTAATACATGGAACTTGGGAGTTTCTAAGAAGGAATAGAGTCTCTTTTACATGACACTTCAGCACACTTGTAGTTAACCACAGTTTGTAAAACAAATTTAGCCTGTGTGTAATAGGTACAATTTACTGCATACTGAACTTAGCCTGAAACCTTAATTTCAGTTTCCTATGTATGGGGCACTGTAGTCCCTAATTTTGACTGATATAAGCACATATTCAATATAAACCCTAATTCAGTCACAGAAACAATAAATGTTTTTATAATTCCAGACAGTTCTCTCTTGCAGTTTTTCTTAAGACTTCTGTTACTTAAAATCAATACCATTTAATCTGTAACATCTGTAGTGCAAGAGTAGTTAGTTTCTGCTTACCAGCAAGTATAACTTTGTTACTCTGCTGTAAATATAGAAAGATCAACTTAATAGGGTTCTCTCATCAAAATCTTCCCTCTGCCCCTTGACACTATTTTTACTCACCCTAGCCTGCATAGTTCAATGGCGGTTAGTTCATCACTTGCGCAGACCATAACAGCCCAACAGGCATTTCTTCTGACTTCTTTATTCTTAGTATGCAGCAATTCAATGAGTGGTCCCAGTCCACCTGCATTTCTTAACTTTAAAAAAAAAAAGAAGACATTGCCACTTACATACTTCACCTGTCCCAGCAAGAACAGCCTGTGAAACACCTTCCAAAACATTCAAGCCTTGTAGGCAAGCTATGCTGGGCTGGTAGAAAGGCCATTTATGGGGATCCTCTGCTTTTGTGAACCCTGCATAGGCTGGAGCTGAAGTCAGCTTCAGAGTGGTTCAAGGCACACATCCCTTCTGGTTCTGGCTTGCTTTTCAGTTGTTAGATTGTGGAAACTGAAGAGACTATCCAACCCAACACTGCCACAGAGAGTTACACAGCTTTTTCCATGTTCTGCTGCCTCCTAGCAACTAATTTACATCACAATATATTTGAATCTGTATTGTATTGTATGTATGACAATCTTATTAACATCCTATTCTCTTGTGTGCTACAGTACCTTTCCTATACATGCTGGAGGAAATACTGCTCATTTGGATTTTTGAAGAGAAAGACATTTTAAGGACACTGAAAGAGGTAGATTAATTATCTATGCCCCTTATTCATGTCCTAATTAATAGCATTGACCCATGAGAAATCCCCAGCTTATGATCTATGAATGCACATAGCATCATCCTTATTTATGAAAATAATAGGGCCATTGATAAACAGCAAAAAGTTCAACTTGCTGGATGTCACTGATCAAGGGATTAATTATATTTTGAGTTTTATTGGAATTACATTTACTCCATGCACATCCAGCATCTTATAAATCAAGATCAGCCATTGCTGTTCAGGCCTTGAAAGTGGGCAATAGCACAACACTAAGGGAGAATAAAGAGGACAGAACTTCTCATCTTCAAAATTCATCCAACAGTTGCAGCTGAGAGAACCTTAATGTTTAATGCTTATAAACATGAGGATTAAGATATAGCCCTGGTTAAAGCTCATTGAAGCCACTGGAAAGCTGTAGAACATTAATTTGGTACAAGCAAATACAACAGTAAAAATACAAATTAAAGAAAACCCTTTCCAAGTTCTCATGACAAATGGAGCTAAATTCAGCAGAACAAGCCTATGATGAAAGTGAAAAATTAGTTATTTACTATCTAGAAATCCCGGGACTTTTAGGACAGACATACAAAATACAAAGATCCTAGTAAGTGTAACACCAACCTCAGGATCTAGAAATGTTACAAATAACCACAACCTCAAAGAAGAGTTTTACCTCAGTTCTTGCATCTGCATCACAACCAAATGCAGCCACAGCCAATGCTGCTTTGCTTTGCACTTGGCTGTCGGTCGAGCGCAACGGTTCTGCAAGCGCACTCATAATACCACAGTTCTGGATTTTTACACGGAATGGCTCTTGCATGGCCAGATTTGTTAGCACTGTGGCAGCATTAGCAATGGCTCCATCTCTCTGAGCGTTCAAGGTATTTACTAATGGCTCAATTCCTTCAGCCTCAGCAACAGCGCTAGCAAAATGAAGGAGAAAAAAAGAAAACGTTGTTATTTTAGAACCATTTTTTCTTCTTAGTGTGCTATATTTACCAACTAAATTAGTATTACCTTTCAATAAATCAAAAAAAAATTACCTTGCAATAAATTGCAAGACTGATGTTTATATGATAAATTATAGTATGAAATTGAAATTAAAAATTGAACTGTGACACCCCTCTTTCCAATGCCTTAACTATATTTGACTCAGTGTGAAGCTCAAGAGGCACAACCTAAGCAGACAAACCAAGTCACAAACTTATGGACTCTTTAACTTATTAGGACATAGATTCTTCCTGAGGTTTTGAACAAGTGAATGAAATCTTGCATCTTTTCAAAGATGCAGAATTTCTGCATCTTCAGTTCCAGGCAAGTGCCTCTGCAGTTTTATCACCCCTACCCATAATCATTCTAGCACTATTTCTAATGAGGGTTATAGTGCATGGAATATCACATTGTTGTTCTTTGTGCTGTCTCTAAATTTCTGTGATCAGATACTTAGGTGGCATAAACATAGTACAGCAAGCTTCTGCCAATTCAGTGCAACGTAGAAATTATTGTGCTGGCTTTATACAAGCTGAATTAGACAGCAGGAGTACAACAGACACATCAGCATAAAGCTCAGGGCGGGCTATGACCGTGCTTCCACATCAACTAGTCCATCAGCAGCAGATCCAGTTTAAATATGCCCTCTACTCCCAGTTGATCATTGCAGCCATGGCTGAAGGCTGCTGCCCCTCAGCAGTGCTGAGACAAGTGCTGAGGTGGCCAAGTTCTGAGCTAGACCTGCAAAACAATCCGCTTGCAAATAAAACTGGGGACGATTGTTGGGATTTTTTTAAGGACCATTTAATAGATTTAGGTTAGAGAACAGCCAAGAAAAAAAATGTTGAAGAAACACTACTAAGGAAATAGTAACTTCAGGCGGGAGACAGCAGAAGGTGCAGGCAGCTACACTATTAGAGTATTAGAGTCATTTGCAAATGACTTAAACCTGATGTGCTGCAAAACTAATAGTCATGTGGGCCTGCATCTCAGTCACAGCAGAAGGAACTGGCCTACGAGCGCTTTGTCTTAACACTGCTATTCTGCTTCTGGCACTCACTGGGACAGTGCCTTTTAAAAGAAAGAAAAAAGTCAACTTCATATTTAATATCTGGGATGAAGAATATGTTTTAAAGCAGCTGGTGACACGGCTTATAATGATAGTAAACTCTTGACTACAATTGATGCAGACCCTGAAGAAAGAACCTGGCCTGGCTGAGGGGAAACTACCATGCTCTAACAAATCTGAAAAGGCATACATTTCTGGGTTACCACCTCATTATATATTCCATGGTTTCTTTGACATAGGCAAAAGAGAGTACTGATACAAATACAGTTTACATCCTTCAAATGCCATAAGATATTCTATAACTTAAGATTTTTGTTGACTTTCTTGCCAAAACTTTGCTTTCTACTAAACAGGCACTTATTTCTTTGTCTGTATCATCTTATGTTTGTTTCAGTAGTATTTTTTCCAATGTCATTATAAATGAGCACACTATAAAAATTGAATTTTCTTCCTTCTGAGTTTGTATATAAAATTTGATCAAATGATTTGAGGCATATGTCCAATTTACTATCGGCTCTCAGTAATTTTACATTGGGCTCATCTGTTTGTTAAACAAAACTTGGCAATATTGTTAGCAATGGAAATGCGCAGATGGCAATTTGAATTTCCATTGCAACTGCTTTTTATACCCCCTTTTAGTACATTTTATCTATATCAAAAACATAACAAACTCTCCCACCTCTATACAAGCATATCTAAGCACTTCAACAACAGAAGACTGTACATTTTTTTGTAAGTTTTGCTATATTTCTGTCAACATATTAATAAAAGAAATCTGTATGTGAAAATCTTACTTTTACCTTAACGGAGTCTTACTAAAAATCTAACTAACCTTTTGGTAACTTTCAGTTACAAAATAAACACAAGCTTAGAAGTATTACATATACAAGAAACTATCAAAGCCTGTCAAGGCACTGATAAAAACAAAAACCCTCAGGAATGCTGATGGTCATGCTCTTATGCTGACAGCACAGAAAGCAGAATACATGCCAGCCTGTGCTATATAATCCCATTACATAGGCAACCTGATGTAGATCTTACTGTGAGCTTAGTGCAAGTATCTCTGAACCACATCTGCAGAGAGGGGGATGCAGATACTCCTGAGCATACCTGGAATGAATCAGCAGAGGCCAACAGGACTTGTTGGTCTGATCCCTGCCTCAGCTGTAAGATGATGGTGACTCACAGGTAGTGCTGGAACATGGGTGTAAGGAAGGCTGGCAGGCTGGCAGCAACCCCCAGTTTGAAAAAACAGGGAGAAGGCAGCAATCCAGGGACTGAAGGTGAGTAGGGTTATTAGCCTGGGTGCAGCATAAAGGTATAGGGCCAGTTTGGTGTTGGCTAATTAATCCTCCCGGAGTGCCAGTAAATTTAATGTAAGCACTTCAGCCTCAGAAGGCAATCCCACGTTTCCAGATGTCTTGCACTGCACTCCTCAGAGTGTCTTCAATTAGCTGATTTCCCCTTATCTGGGTATCCTCCCTCCTCTTCCCTCCTTGACCTGAAAATGTTTGGTTGGTTATTGTTGGGGTTTGGGTTTTTTTTGAGGGGGGGAACTGGGGGTTGTTTGGGTTGTTTGTTTTTTTTTTTTTTTTTTAGTTAGGCAAGGCCACTGTATTTCTAGGTTCTCTGGTTAATATTGTCTTTTCTTCCCCGTGAAAATTGTATCCAGATTTCCAGCTTCAGGAGTGCTGTGGCTCTATCTAGGCTGCAGTACATGAAGAAATCCTGGACATGTTGATTGCACATGTAAGGATCAGCTATACACCACATGTACCACAAGTTTTCCAGAAAACATCACATTCATAGTACGTGTAACAATGACATGACGTACCTGCTGGCAAAGCATGGGAGAGACTCACCATACATGCACACAGCCATGCCCAGTAAGGCATGTCCATAAGCTATTGGATTTACAGCCTTACACAGTATATACACACATACCTTATCCAGGAAGAAAAAAACCCAACAAAATCAAAGTTTTTCCTGTACAATGGATACACAGAAATTCCAGGATTTATGGGACAGATCCACTGCTCATGAAATCCATCACTGCATCTCACAAGTATAGTATATCCAATACTTCTGCAGTAAGTATAGGACTTACTGTTCCTATACAACACCCAATTACGCATGTATTCTCCTGTAGGAAATCCTAATAAACATATAGTCCTGAACAGACTGATTCCAGGATGATACATGGAACTGAGTGACGTAGCCAATCACATTATAAGCAGATTTACTGTAATTTCCATAAAGCCAGCAAGTACACAAGTACTTAACAAAAGAGCAAGGTGACAGCTCCTTGTGTGTTCAGAGCTGACCTCAGCAAGGTACAGAGCACAGCCAATTTTCTCAAGTGCCACTCAACTTCAAAAAGGTTGAGAACCACTGATTTAGAAGATCATACATATTTATTTCAGTCCTGCTTTCTACTTCTGAGCAGATTCATTCTAAATCACAGCTTTACGTGTATAGTTTAATCAAGTAGCATAATGGATTATAAGGCAAAAGGAATTCATGTTAGAAGTAGCAACAGCAGGTAATGAGAGTTGAAGGTAACCAATACCTTTGAGAATAAGATTTTAAGAGGGCACGAACACCTGAGAGCAATGCTGTGTCCTGATAACAGATGTGTGCAGAAGAGGTTATGAGGGAAGAAGGAAGAACGAGGAATCCATAGTTAACTCACTCCTACCCCATAGCCCTCTGGAGAACGCAGAAATAGCGCTGTAAGCCTTGGGCCACGAAGCCCCAGCTGCTAAAAGAGACAGCAGTGGCTGCCCTCAGAAGGGAGCTGAAAGAATGAATATGCTTAAGTTTTTAAGGCGCTGAAAAACTACAACATTAACATATAAGTATGGAGGTCCTAGTTCCCTTCCATCTTGTGCAGAGATGTGCACTGTGTCATTTTTTTTATTACAAGGAAACAAAAGTCGAAGGAAGAAGCTTTTACCAGCACTGTCTTTGCCTAATGTAGATCAGCATGAGCCTCTCCCTGCCTCCAGAACACACTCTGCTGCAGACACATCCTAGTGAGATGGGGCACTTTGTCAGTGCTCCCACTATACGACTACATCCTCAAGGAATACGGGAGCCTTGGTTTATCCGAAAAAATGTATACACTTTTTGATGTTGAAAAGGAGTAAATTATATAAAACCACAGCTCTTTTTCCTCCATGTTGTGTAAAAATTCAAAATACATCAACTTCCCTAATCATGGAGAGAAAAGATAGGGAAAGGGAAAGAAGACAATGACAAGGGGCGGGGGGGGAAGGATGTTGCATTTGCAGTATCACCATGTTTTTTTGAAAAGTGAAAGCTGACTATCTGAATCACAAACAAACAAGTAAGAAAAACCAGACAAGACAGGTGTAGAAATTAAAGTTAAAATAATGCAAATGTAATGACTTATAAGCACATGGTTATGATCATTAGAGTGCCTAAACTAACAGGCATTTACCTTAACCAGGGTATACCCAGTTCAGGTATCCTAATGACCTTAACCATGCCCTGCAGTGAAACAGTAAAATTTCAATTACAATTGAATTCAAATTACTGTATTCAAGAATAGCTGAAATGTTTTTCTCAAGTGTCATTGGAAAGGCAAATATTTAAAGGTCAGACAATAAATATTTAATTTAAATTAATTATTTTAAAATATATATTGTAACACCTTATCAAGAGATTTCTTGAAAATTCTCTAAAAGATCACTCAGAACGCAGAGAATAAATACTGAGAGTTTGAGAAAAACAGATGTTTACTGTTTTTACTGCAAAAATAAATTAAAAGCTGACAATAAAATCATTACCAAAAGTTTCACAATAGAAACTTTTTTTAAACAGTTACTTTGGAGATACATATGAATTTCACAGAACTGAAAATTTAGTTGCTTTATTTGTCTGGGGTGCAATAGGAAAGCTCAGACATTGGTAGAGTGTTGTGAAAACAATCATCAGTAGAAGTTGGACCAAAACACTGTGGGTTTTTTTTTGTATTTTTAGGACTGTAAGCTCCCTGGGACAAGAACCACCTCTCTGTTGGCATCACATCAAGCTTAATAGCTCTGGTTCCCAACCAAGCTTCCTAGCCATGGCAAGGAAGATAACAGATTATTTACTTCCTTAGTGCATAGGGAATGGTCCAGCCAGCTCTTCCTCCTGAAGAGAAGGTTCAGTAGAATGGAGAAGGCAACTATCAGTGTTCAAGAAGCTGACAGAAACCACCGAGACTGCCTCCCAAACCCCAAACCTCAGCAACCTCCCATGGAGGGAAGATAGAGGGCAGCTTCACACCACTGTTTACTCTGGATTGTGCTTAATTTACACTAGTGAGATTGACACTTCATAAAAATGGTAAAGTATGTTTGTTTTTTCTTCTTCTACCACAACTGAACATACACTGATTTATATTAAATTGTATTTTTGTTCACATCTATGCTGTTTACTCCCCCTCTTCTGACTGAGGACTTAACACAATTTCTACTCAGGAGAAATTCAAATTTTTCTTCCTTACAAAGGCCATTGGACTCCTTATGGACTTCATTTTCCAAATGTATTTGCAACTGCATGTTTAATTTCTGTGCAAAATTACCGTGATTGTGTGTGAGGTGCTTAGCTATCCATTTATGCCTGCGCATATCTCATTTTCATACATAATTGCATGTAAATTATGCATAAGAATTATGCATCTAATTACACACCCATTTTTTAAAATCAACTCTATCTGTGTTAAATCGCATGAATTCTTTTTCACACAAGGCATTTTTGACCCAGCTCTGTTACATAATTTCTGACTGAGAAAGAAGAGCATAACCAGAAGTTCAAAAACCCTCAAGAAATATATTCCTTTTTATCCCTTAAACGTATTAGTGTTCTTCATTTGCCTTGTTATGTCATCAGAATAATCACATCCAATGTTTTCTGCGTTTACCAAAAAATTCACTTTGCAATTTAATTATTTTCCAAAGCAATTGACTGTTGTATAAAGTCACTCATATTTTATTTAAAGACTAATATTACTTCCGTTTTCTTCACTATACAAGGGAAACAAATGTCAGTATTTTTATTCTGAGTAAGGGAATCTAGCACAAGAGACTCTGATCTACAGTTTGGGGCCTCTTTGTGCTACAATAAAAATACTGATGATATCAACAAACCATATTCATTTTTCTTTTCAGGAACTGAACCCTCTATTCCTATTTTTTAATGCCATGTACCTCGTTAAAACATCAACAAACCCAAAACTCAATAAACCTCATGTTCTGGAAGCAATAAAACCTTAAACTGTCTGGGTTGGCAGAGACTGTAATACCTGACTCATTTAGAGATACACAGAAATTTTCTAATGTCTGTCATTGAACTCACCTGACAGAGTTACAAAGCTCTCGGTTCTAAAACTGTAGTATACATAATTTAAAATATTACAGGGGCATTGGTAATTAACTATCTATCCATGGTATCTGATCCTTTCAATTATAATATTATTTGCAACCTTTATAAAGAATTTCTGATGCTTCCACAATTAGGAGAAAGGCTTGAAATTCAGCAACAGAAAGCCTTTTTGTCCCTTAAAGATCCCATGCAGCTTCAGCCAGGTTAAGCTCATGAAAAAGACACTATCCCCCCTCTCTCTTTTTTCTGATCTGAGAAGCAGTGCATGCAAAAATCAATAACACAGCACAAATGTGGAGGGTCTGGAATCCACATTGCTAGAAAAGCAAAAAACCCAGGGAACATTCAGGAGTTGTCAGAGCAGCCTTCGTGGAGGTGTAAGGGAAAGAAAGAGCAAGCCAAAGCAGGCTCCCCACAACGACTCATCTGAACACAGGCATTGAGGAGACAGTGGCTCCTCTTCATCTTTGGAAGCACCAGCTGAGGAAGGACAAAAAAGCTGTGCCAAGTCAGTCTCCCTACAAAGAGTACTCTGACTGTGAAACTTGACCCCATCTTTCACTTCTGGATAAATCTCTTCTGGACAACAGTGAACTTATCTCAAATGGCAGCAATCTGTTTTGCCTTGCTAAAGGTTCAAGCTCTTATGATGATTCAGAATGAAGAAATTTATGGTTTTATTTTTCTCTCTTAAATCTCTAAGAAAGTACACAGACACTACTATGTTAAGATAAAATTACTGAGGTTGCAAGTCAAAAGGTTTAAAGATACTTGTGAAAGCTTATTTTTACCCACTTGCATGTATGACAGTCCAATTAGACAACATGCCACAGTCAGTGCACAGGATAAATTCACAGCAGGACAGAATTAAGTGTGCATGATCAGCCATAAACCTGCAATTCCCTTATATACACTTAAAATAAATAACTTCACAGTATACTGAAGTAAGTTAAAACATGTACTTAAATAATTTGCATTTGATTTAGAAATATGCCACAAAGAAAATGTGCATGTAAGAATAGCGATACATTTGTCTGAAATTTATTCAAATATAGAATAACCCTTGTCACTTGTAATTCATAAAAAGTGTAATTCATCTCAGTGCATATAACTGAATGTCACTGTAGGAATACACACTCAAGAGAAACCATTGTGCTGCTCTGTAAACCACAGTTTTCTCTCCCAGGCTTAGGAGTCTCTATCCAGGAGGAAAAAAGTCTCACCTGATCACACAGAAATCTACCCTGGGAAGTTACAGGTTACAACCCACATGCTCTGAGTGAAATTCCAGCCTTCCACAGGTAAGATAAATAGTGACCACACTGCAAGGTTCTGAGGGTACAAACAGCCTAAAAGATTTACCATAAAACATTTCGCAGTTTTCAACAGAAGTCAACGTGTAACATGTAAGGAAAAGCATGTGAGGTCTTGGGTAATGACCGTGTTGTCTTTTCTTTAGAAAGCACCCTTCACACTATGGATATACAATAAAAGAAAGTTAGCATGAGCTAACTGTTTGTATTTGTATAGGGGTCAGCAGAATGGGTGCTATTGTAAAAATAACAACACAAACCACGAAACGCAACAAAATCCCTTGACCTTGCAGCATAGTAGCTCAAAAATATAATTCTGTCACTAGGGGTCAGTATTAAAACATATTACCTTTACACAATACAGCTAGTGGCATTCTATTGTTGATTCCCTCCTTCAGAAACACGAACTTATGTTATAGAAAAGAACTATTAAACCATAAAAAAGACAAAACCTATACAATGGATTATTGTGGTTTTAAATGTAGCTCTCATGTACTAGACATTTTTGTTCCTGTTCTCATGAATTAACGTATATATTCATGCAGACATTTTATCTTACATAACACCAACACTTCAGTATTGATCCATTTATGTGAATTAGGTTCCATCTACAGTCTTGAAAGAGAAAAGCTATGATTAAGTTTCCCATTTGCTAATGGGGAAGATTACTACCTAGTGATATTACTACCTAGTAGTAATAATCATTACTTTCTAATGATAATAACAAAATTTGAAATGTAAGAAAACTGGCAGTTCTTTAAATTTATTCCTTGATGGCCATACCCACCTTAAAAAAAATAAAAATCTGTTGTGGATACTGAAAATCTCTATTTAAGAAAGTGCGAGACTCTCACTACATTATCCACATGGAATAGACTGATTTTGGGTCATTAGATCAGTATATGAATTTCAGTTTGGAATAGATGCAAGTCCCATTTAAGTCAAGGGAACAACTCACTTTCTCCTCACTGGTCACTGCCCATAACCAATGAGCTCCCAAACTACCTTCCCAAATCTACCCCAACCTACTCCCAAATCTTGAAAATCTTGATACATATGAGAAAGCACACATTCAGATGCTGTGATAATGCCTGTAACTACCTTTATGGACATAATTTTGCTAATGTAAATAGGTCCACTGATTCCTGTGAAGAAGTCAAGAATTAGAAAATTAAATAACATTAATTTTGCTGACATTGCAGTTTTGGGGATGACATTTCACTATCTTGAATCCAGATAGAATACTTAGAAATATGTAACCTGACACTAATTATAAACCCCAGGAGAAATATTCTGCCAGATCATAAGTCTGTCATGTACCACAATTTCCTGCAGCCCTTTGTACAGCTGAACAAAACCCATCCCTTTCCTTCTTCCCCCAGACCAAACTCTAACTGAATGCTATAAATTGTGCACTTAAAATAAACAATTTAAGACAAATATTATTGAGGCTGTTAATTAGTTTTCATGTCCAGTACAAAGCTCTAAATTTCAGAGCATGTGTTTTTCTTTAGTGGTAACTCCATTAGGTGCCCAGAATTCAGACATTGCCAGATTTATGAAGACAGCTATTAGAAATGGCATTTGTGCTACAACAATACTGAAGAAAAGAGCTGTTCATGTTAATTGTCTGACTAACTGGTACACTTGAGATCTCATTTCTATGTCTTACTTCTAACTAATATCGTATTTATATTTAACACTATTAGCTAATTCTAAAAAGCGAATAATTGTTTATAATTTAAATGGGAAAAAATAGGCAGAGGCTGAAATAAAATGTTTGTTCTGTAGTTAGTAGTATAGCATGGAATAATTTATTTTTCTGACCAATAGATGGCACTGCTGTTTCTTTGTTTGTGTGCAATTTTTCAATTTGCGCATAATATACATTATTGAAGTAATTGTGCCTACATTTCCTGATGCTTGGACACATCAAAAATAGACAGATTTCACACATTCTGCTGTCCAAATAACTGTGTACATTTTCAATAAAGCAAGTTAGTGTTCTGGATTAAAAAATGTGAAGTGGATGCAAATACCCAGCTGAACATAATTCTCTTCTTTCCAGCAGCAGAACCACAGAAACAAATTCTGACACGTCTATCAAGGATGGCCTCAGAGCTATACGCATAGTAATATCCCAAAATAGTTTCTTTATCAGATGTTAGAATAAGTACATGGGATTTTAAACTGCAGTATACTTTGCAATTTTATTTTTATTTAGCCTAACTATTAACAAGTTTACAAAGAATTTATCATCAATATACAGCAGCATCAAAATTCTATCATTAATTTATGATAAAATTCTGATAAAAGCATCATTTGGGGGTGTCAATCTGTAAACTAATGAGGCATTTGACCACTGTATTTTTTTCTGTGTGCTACTGAAGCATGACACAACATCAGCTCTGCAACAAAAGCTTAAATGCTGAAATATTTTAGAAGTTATTTATAGTAATCTTTATGTGTTCTGGTAGAGATCATATTGAAAATCCATGTTTTACAGTAAACCTGAAAACACAGACTGTTGGTATGGGACTCATGTTCTCTTCTGCTCTAGATCTTTGGTTAAAATACTACGGGGCCAGAGTAATTCATTAATTTTTTTATTTTTGCCAAATCGTGGTTGCTTGGGGACTTGTGTGAAGTGACAAGCTGGTCTCTGTCCCGTTCATCGTGAACAGGTGTTCTAATTACAAAACCTCCACCGTATTTGACACCTTTATTAGCTGTCTCAGTTGAGAAACAAAGGATTGATTGGGTAGGGGTATAGAACTAGCCTTTCATTGCTGTGGGGAAGCACCTAAAGGTCAAGGTTAATATACATTAGTGGGGGTAGTATTGCCCATTGCCTATGCTGTTCTTGTGTTATTAATCAATGGAAGACTTTATCCTTATGAGCTAGCTATTGCGGGACCCTTAATTACACAATTTGTTTTAAGTTGTATTTTTTCCCATATTATATGAAAAGCAGACATTTCTTGACCAAATATTCCTAACAAGAACAAAAATTTTCCAGCAAAAACAGCAGTCCTGTACTCTGCTTACATTCTGTAATATATTCTGTACAAAATGAAAGGGCAAGGTACACATCCTTCAATTAATATAATACATGCAAAAATGCTCATGACATGAAATAGGGCAGAACAGATGTATATGAGGTCAAGAAGATTGAATTTTTGGCCGGCTGGTAAGAGGTGAAAACATTTAGAGTAAACAGTCTTCCCCTTTACTGTAGCCATTTTGTTCTTGCCACAGAAGGTCTACCTGCTACTACTAGCTTTATGATTTAATATTCTTGGAGGGTTTATAAAAATAATCTAATATATAACCAATAAAAGGGAACTAGTCTCATTAGTTTCATTTGAGACCAGAATATTATTAACATAATTACTCAGCAAAGTCACATCATTATAAAAGTATATCAGCATCTTCCTTATACATACACTTACTTTCAGTGGTTTACAAGACATACACACAAAATATTCCAGAATTAAATATGATTATGTTAACTCAATCTGGAATGCATTTTCGCCAAATTATTTTTTTTCCTATTGTGTGAATGTAAAATAGATATGGGCCAGATACTCAGTCAGTGAGCTGGAACTATACCAATTTCTATCAGCTGAGGGTTCAACTCTATATATTCATTTATAAATCCTAGTCACACTTGGACCCTTCTATGACTTATTAATGGTTTTGATTTAGAAATGAAGTTTTGAAGTAATTATACAGTCACATGGCATTCATCCAACATACATATTTAATGTAAATTATTGCTTCCTGATTTTTCACAGAAGACCTGTGATTAGATTATCTGGTGCTTCCATATTGTACTCAGAGCTGGATTGCAAAGAGACAGAAGTATATGTAAGGCACCTTTACAACTTCCTGACTCTGCCGCAAGAAACAAATACGGACTCCATTATAATGCAGAGGAACAGAGACAGCTATTTCCCTGCCTGAGGTCTCAGAGAATTGTTCTAGCAGTTGAGCTAAACAATGTCCTGACTATCTCCTTGGCAAAAAAAAACCTGAATGAGTTGGCATAAGCTGTTATACCAACACAAAACTCTCCAGAGATTCCCTTTTCGCAATGTGAAACCTCAAAGGGCTGCACTACGAAAACCAGCTGTAGCAGAGCTGAAAGTCTGACCCCTGGACTCCAGTACTGTGCTCTTTTTATGTGTGTATGACTTCCACTGACACCAACTGAAGAGTCATGCACATGAGGAGAGCACAATACCAGACAAAAAAATCTACTATGTGAATCTGAGAACAGAATATTATTCTCTTGTGTCAAATTATGGCTCCATCTGGTAACATTAAGTGAATACTGGTGACTATTAGAGCTGAATCAATAAATTGAAACAAATAATTTATTTGGTGAGTTATTTTACTTTTTCACTTCAAAGAATGCCTGTGAATGGATTACAACTTCCTTGAGTATATTCCAGGAAACTTTTAAGGAATTTTATTTTATGGTTTGTTAGTTACATGTGATTGCTCATATACGTCAGACCGCTCTGTTTCTTTTCCCTGAACAGAACTTTTAATAGAGTTGGGATAACAGAACTCTGCAACTGACAGTAGAATTTAGTGGATACAATTATTTTGGAACTTACAGTCAGCTAACCATCCTTAGTTAGTTATTTTGGATACTGAAGTTACACTTCTTTTCTTTTAGAGAATGTACTGTGAGCATTCTCTATTACTTGGAAAATAATAAAAAAAGAAAGACAATGACAATATTCAGAACATCTGAGTGCTATCTCCCTCAAAGACTGGGTTTAAATCAGTCAAAGAAAGTTGCATGAACCATCAAACTTTAAAGGATACCTTACCGATTTTTAATACCCCACGTCAAATGTCTTAGAATACAAGGGACATTTTCTTCGACATGTTCTCTTCAAAACATGATTTATATCTCTGCTTTCATTACATCTGCTTCATACCTTTCCTTGATAAAGCAAACATTAGTAGAGATAGTGTAACTCTTGTAACACCGATGAGAACCAACCTATTCCAGATGACTCATAAGCACCAAAAAGTGCCTTACTGTCAAATTCAAACAGATCTGCCTTGTAGGATAAGGACAGGATGAGGCATTCTTTAAAAATCAAAATATTATCGCTTGTGTTCAGATTAGTGTGTTAAATAATAATTTAATTATTGCAGACTCACCTTGCATTACTAGGACTGGCTGCTGTCAAATTAGCTAATGCTGTCACTGCAGCTTCTTTTACCTCTTCATTGTCACTGCTTAGCAACTGTACTAGCTGGGGAATCCCTTTTAAAGAAATAATTGTACATATGAACCTTTAAATAAACCATGGCAATCTGAAAAATTATAATATGTTCCTTATAAAAGGAAAAGCACAGGTTCTCAGTTCATCCCTTCCCACCTTACTTACCCTGAAGTCCAAATGCACGTTTGCTAGCTAAATTCTCACACATGGCAGAAATTGCTTGGGAAGCAGCAACTTTAACTCCATCATTATCAGTTTCCAAAAGGTTTATGAGACACTTCTCAACCTCTTCCTCATTTAAGATTTTTCTGTTTTCAGCTTTAAACAAAAACGAATAATAGCATTAAGCTGCATTCATTTTCCAAATCAATGAAAGGACACAAATTTAATTTCATATAGTTGTTTCTAACATAACACTAGCTTTTCATACCATGGAAATGGAAATACTTTGGTAACAGAGGCACCAGCAATAAAGAACTGTGCACAAAGGACCCAGTCCAAAACCCATTAGACTTCAGTGAACACTGAATCAAGTCCAAAAGATGACTATCAAATACAGCTTTGAACAAACATAGCCCAACACAATGCAAAGTTTGCTCTCTATAAGACTTAAAACTGCAGAATGCATACAGGCTTGATGAAAACAGCTTTTCCAGTTCAACAGATCATGCTCACTTTGGTTTATGTTAATGAAGTCCAAATGCAAAAAATTGAAGAACATACTAGTAAATGTACAATTGAACATGGTGGAGTACGAGTTACAAGGGTCAATAAACATTTAACCACATGCATAATTTAAAGGGGATTAATTACATGCTTGAAGTTATATCTACATGGTAAAATTTTCAAATGTATCAAAGAAATTCAGGAACTGAGAAGTCAGTAGGACTTCAACACATCTGGAAATTTTACCAGAGCTCACCAACACTTTGAGGGATCATTCCCTTATTTGGACTGTTGTCTTACAAATAAAAATTCTGAAAAGGAAGGAAAACTATTGGAAGTATTCTTTTAAATAAAACTGAATCTGTCGTGAATAAAAGCAAACAAATCCACAAAGCCGATGAAAAGGAAGTTTGATTGAAAATCTAGTTATGGCAGAAATGACTCAGTGCACTTACATGAGACGGCCAGCTGTTTTCTCCTCTATAGCTCACTTTTAAATATTTTTAGAATCATCAGAGATACACAGTTGAAATCACAAAGCAAAAGATGCAACAAATGAAACAGGGAGGATTTTAAGCGTCAGCAAAACCTTGGCCACAATCTTGATGCCTATCAGCCAGCTCTCAAGAGAAGGCCTTAACTGGGATTACAGACCATTTTCACAAGTAATCAGGTATGCGGTTGGCCTGTTGCTTGCCAAAATAGTCCATAATCCTTAATAATGACCTCTAGAGGTTCTTTATGCCTCAGTAATTTGGTTCTTGTACAGCAAGTTACTTATTACTATACAGATTTTCTTAAAAAATATTCTTGCTTTTAGAGGCAGTTATGATGATGGGTAAACATTTAAAGATAATTTATGCCCATGTGAAATAATAATAATAATAATAATAATAATAATAATAATAACAACAACAACAACAACAACAACAACAACAACAATAATGATAATAATAATACTTCATTTGAATGAATGAAAATTATTTAAAATATTTCAAAAGCTTTTTCAATACTGTGGAAAACAGATTTTTTATTTGAATTTATGGTAAACAGTATGCACCTATATTTAGCAAGCTAGACAGATAGACGAAAATTATTAATATTTTAAGATCCAGGTGCCAATTCTATTTAAGGGATGATTATTTTCTGCTGATCCTCCCTCTGTTTTGTATGAGTTGTTTCCTTTGGCTTTTACTATAGAAAAGAAAGAATGTACAATTGAAAAGCATCTTTTGTACTTAAGCACTTCTCATGTTAGTGCCAACACCATATTTACAGCGACGAATTTCTTGACCCTTATGTAATTTGAATACATTGATTTAGCACGAAGTAAAATACTCGGGCACACCCAACTAAAAGAGTCTGTAGTACTAACACTTCTGTCCAGTTTTCCATGCATTGACCCCATTGTGAGCCAACCTTTGTTGTTCTACTGATTACCTATTCAGCTCACTGTCATCACCTTATGGAATTACTTATACCAATTTCAAATGAAAAAAAGTTAATGTTAAATAATATCATGACCTCTCACCGATCTTGAGTCGAGATAACCCAAATAAATAAAACCCTGTATTATGAAAAAGCGTATGTTAATTGGGCTACAGAGCATGTTTAGTATGCTCCCTTTTGAAAAGATTTGCATTTAGATACATGTAAAGAACGGGGAGAGCTTCAAACCAGAAGTTTGGCAGAATGAAGCTAAACTCAAGTGAGCATGATCATTACTTTCTCCATACACTTTCCATGGCATTTTGTTGTTGCTGGTGTGTCTGGCATTGTTGGGAAAGTCAAGCCCTCCTTAATCAACAGTCCAGATAATCCAGTCACAGATACTCAATAATTTATAGCATCAAACTATATTTTGCATTCTGAATGACTGCAGTATTTGCTGGGCAAGGAGGGAATCACAGTAAAATTCACCACTGTAATTCTGAGCATACAAAATAAAACCACTGATAAATTAATCTATTAAATTCAAAATTATGTTACAGAACAAAACAAATTTTCAGGGGCAAAAGGATAATGATTATGTACAGAAATATGATCAATTTTAATTTACATAAACAGAGCAGCGTCCTAAAGATGCTATTTAAAATTGAATATAGTGTTTGTACTGCGTAATTTATTCTGAGATTGAGAATAGCTCTTAAGGGATACATTTGTCTTATAACAACAACAACAAAAAGTTACAGGAGTCCCTTTCCAAAGGGCTGAGAGGGGCTATAAACCAAAACTGTTTGCTATGATCACATCTATCAGGAAAAAAACAAAATTAAATTCCATCTGTCAACAATAATAATTTCAAAACCAGACACTGCTGACCAGACACCAGATTCAGCTGCCAGAATCAAAAAAACAGGTAGATACATGTCCTATCATAGCAGAAGTAAGTTTTTCATTTCAATGAAAAGCAGTAATTTTTTTTTTCTCAAGTATGCAGGAAATGTTTGTAGAATGCAACCACAATTATTAAACGTGAAGAATGCGGGCTACTATATAGCTATTGCAAATTTAATGAAAAAGTCATAAAAGAACTTAAGAGCTGTGTTGTAATATATTGGATTTATATCAAGGCAAGTATTAGTATAGTATACATTAGTGCTACTGTTTGGATAGGCTGTTTAGTATATTTACAACAAGGATACAAACAAACAAACAAGAACTGCAAAAATTTCTGTTTTCTATTTGCACTTGGACTATTTCCTATAATGGCCCCAGTGTCACTTTTCTTTCCACTGGAAGGCTGACTTTAGACCAATAGCTCTATGTATCTGAAATAAATTCAATATTTCTGGGGGCCATGTTAAGCAGCAAGTTTACTGGACTGTGTTTTCCACTGCACTAGTACAACATGTTGCCCTTTGTCTAACTGGTTGTCACCAAAATTCTACAGCTTGGAAGCAAGTATTTTAAATCTTCTTTTGATCTATTTTCCCAGCTTGCTGCATCCAATACCAGCTGTCACAGGCTGAAGAAGAGAGCAAACCTTTATAATGAAACCACATTGACTCCATTTGTAAAGAAGTATGACAAGAAGATGCATCTTCACTGACGGTAACGTCCCATGATATAAGATCATAGGCAGTACTGTAATATATTATGTGTAGCTCTTGCCACTGTGTTTTAAAAATGTGTTTAGACATGCTTCTACTAACAGCTGTTAAAATATTAGGCCACAAAAACTGAAAAAGGTGTGAAAGAGGAAAAGAAGGCTATGCTTATTTGAAGATAAATATGAAAAAGGAGAAAGACGCAGTAGAAAGTAGTAGAAGCAAATATAAATCTGCTTAGCATACTTCTTACAAGCCTGTCACAGGACTACAGAAATGATACTGACAGTCCTAAGTAGCACAATAAAATAACAATACAGGAAAATACACAAAGAAAATACTGGCATGAAAAAGTCCCTTACTATCTTTGATACCTAAACATTAATGAAAATAATTTTCAGTGACTTGCAAAGCTTCCAGTAGATAATGATAAAAGCATACAGAAACCCACAGAATACTAGGAAAGGTAGATTCCACTCTTTTCATGTACCATTTGCAATCCAAATAATTACAGATATTCAGGACGACAAACTAAGGAAGGAGAGAAAAGAATTGGAAAGATAAGATGGGGAGAGAAGAAAGGAGGTCTGAAATACTGTAGAAAGGAGAGATTACTTTAGCCATATATTAAATTAGATAACTTATTTGTAAAATACACATGAATTAAAGCCATGAGATGATAGAAATATGAATGAAATATTTAAGCTCTGCTGTCATAGTTACTGTCATCAAAATCCCTTGAGAGAATTAAAATCTTCTATAGACAGAAGTATGTTATTTCTTACATTGCATTTTTTTATATAGCACTACTAGGCATATGTTGCAACTCAGAAACCAATGTATGGAAGGAATTTCAAATGTAGATTAATTTAAAGAGCATCCTTGTGGGCAAAAGTGATGAGCATGTTCTAGCTAATTCAGAATTCCTTGGTGAATTAAAGAAAAGCATATAAAAAAGAACTATAGGATGAATAATTATAAAAAGATGACAATGAAACTATTTAACTCCACTGGGAATATTAATCTGCAAACCATTTGAAAGGCTTTTTTTCATGTCCCTGTTAAAGGAATTTGTATTTGAAATTGCCTGACATTTAGACGGGCAGTTGTATGCAAAAGGAAGTAAGCTTGCGATTAAGTCTTAACTGATACTGATGAGAAATAGGGTGGCTTAAGATGGCAGTTACCTGGCATCACTAAAAAAAAGATAAAGATCATATTTTCAGAACTCCGTTTTCCCTTTTGAGAACAGCATTTTGCAAGAATATGCTACATTTAAAAACAACTGAGGCAAAATGTTAACATTTTCATATATGTATGTAGCCTAGCATCCAATTGCTGCTCTGATTGCCAAGATTCATCTGGCATCACCATCACTGTAATTCTCTCTTGCCAGTGTTTTCCCCAGCACAAGTACTACCCTCAACCAGATAAGACGGCCTCATTTTGGATGAAAATTTACTTCATAATCAAATTCACATGCATGGATTTTTAAAAAGTCACATACAGTCATAAGCTGCTTTGGTAATTGCCTTTGCTGCATTCTCCTGAATATCGGGAACAGTAGAGACTCTTACAAATGAAAGTAGCTTTTTAAGGCCTCCTGTCTGCTGAATCAGTTGCAGAGTATGCACATCTTCCAGACAATTTCCCAACACGGCAAGAGCTTCCACATGTAGATCGCTGAATTCCTAATAAGGAAAAAAACCCAAACAAATAATCTTCAGATCAGGATTAAAATATCTTTGGCTTTTAACTTTGTAGGATAATTGCCATAATTTTCTTTTGGACAATTTACAATGCAAAGTACATATTTTCATAATCATATTTTTCTATAATGTCTTTGACGTGCCTCAGGATGCAATACAAAACCAGCAAAAACCCCGAAAGTCTCTCATTTATACCAAAGTGGGTCAGACAGGACTTGTCATCTTAAAATTTCAAAAAATTCACAGATTTCTCTATACTTTATATTTCCCATGAAGACACCGGAACTCAAGAAGCACTAAAATGAGTCTCATGATAACATAAACAATGAAATTTCCAAAGTAGGAAATTATATTTAAGGCCACAGATATCAAAGTAAGTTCAGAAAAAAAGATCAGTGTTTGAACTAGGAACCAGCACCAGAGTTCAGCATGAAAAATTTTGAGAAAAAATCGTATAAAAAGCTATATGGTGAATTTTTTCTGGTATTTACAGCAGTTGGAGAAATGGTCAGAAAATGCAAAACAATATTACTAATAGCAAAAAAGCAATAAAACAAATACAAACATTTTGGTGAATCCCTTTGCTCCCTTTCTTAGTAAGCTAGGTATCCTAGCTTATCCTATTTCTATCATAGTTAGCTCCAAGTAAGGAGCTCTTTCTTCTTTTATCACTATTCCATAACATGAATAATATTTCTCATTAGACATACAAACATTAGCAGCAAGAACAAAAAACTTTTAAGGCAAGTAAACTGTACATCGGTTTCCAGTATCTTCAGAAGACAATCTAATCCTTTATTCTCTCCCAGTATTATCCTGGTTTCTCTGTCTTTGCTAATTACTTCTAAGGTTTTAAGGGCTAACAACTGAATAACTGGGTATTCAGATCTCAGTAGTTCCAGCAAGGGTGGAATTGCATTCAGTGCACGAACTGCAGCACGGCTTTGAAAATCCTGCAGTAAAATATTCAACAAAGAATGTTAGTAACAGAGAATATAACAGTACATCAATTCCTGACTTTACAGAAAGGACACCAAAATTCTGATTTCAAACATACAAAAATGAGGCAATATTTCAGAACTTCCAGTTCTGGAGATTTCTTTCTTTTCAGCTAAGAAGCAAACTGAATATAATCAGGCCCCAGCAACCTTAAATTCCAATTTTTTTTTTTTTTGCATGACTGAAGTACAGAGTACAGAATCTAGTCCTGTCTAAGGAAGCCTATTTACTCTTGGTTTTGCCATGTTTGTCTCAACATACATGTTTCTTTGAGAAAGTTTTTTAAATTTAGTTTGATCATTTTTATTTACCCCAGTTGGGGGAAAATAGTTCTTGCACTGTACTGTGGTTGCCTGGTTATATCTTCCTTTGTTTTAGTAATTATAAAATGACAATTTAAAATTTCAACTTTAAACAGTGTATATGCAGCTTAATAAAAAGACAGTAGTAGATTATATTAAAATAGAAAAAGAATAAATAAATTACAATTTGCTTTTAAATAGCTTATTGCACATGTGCAGCATGCAATTATCCTTATCAATATAAGCAAGCACCAGGTGCAGTTATCCAGATATACCCTGCAACAAAGACAGCGAGATAGTAAAAAAGGAGAAAGAGTAAAATGCGATTCTGAATAGACATGCTCTGATGCCCCAAAAGAGATAGAGTTATAAACTGAATTCATTATTGAATTGATTCGCTTAAGCCATGGAAGAAAACTGCCATACAAATGCACCATTCTTTTGCTAAGCAGCATATGGATGACATTAGTTCTGAGTGTGAAAGTAGCCAATAACAAACCTATTCCTCCCAGTATGGAAAGTAGCTGTTGACAGCATTCACCTATCATTAAAAAGATGTTCAAAATTGTGACTATGGACTTGCTGGCCAAAAGAAGGCACAATGCAATTGCTAGTTCTTTAATTTACAGGATTATTCCACTCTTTTGGATAGACAGGTTATAACTCTCATTACAGAGATTATAATTTTCCAACTAAGAAAACAAATTCATATTCAGTTAAAAAAATCTGTATCTGATTCTGATCTCACTTACATTGCTGTACAGCATGGATAATTGCATTAAGTTCAACAGAATTAGAGTCAAATCAGCTATATACATAACTAATGTAACAATCAAGGACTTGTGTGTAATGTTTTCAAATACATTGGTGAACACTGGAGAGTAAAGGAACCAAATATTTTATAATTATTAACCCCACAGAGGATGGTGGGGGTTGGGGACAGAGTGCTTATCTGCCTCTGTAATTTAAAACAACAGACTTTACCTGCACCAGGAGGTAGATACATTCAACTGAATTCTTCTGAACATCAGGATCAGGGCTACCTAGCAGTCTGACAAGCGGTTCTAATCCACCTTGCTCAAATATTTGTACTTTAGTAGTATATTCAACCGCCATGTGTGCTAG
Organism: Egretta garzetta; assembly: GCF_000687185.1. Taxonomy (NCBI): domain Eukaryota; kingdom Metazoa; phylum Chordata; class Aves; order Pelecaniformes; family Ardeidae; genus Egretta; species Egretta garzetta. The sequence goes on from NW_009259584.1 coordinate 90,265, forward strand.
ACACAGAGTAGCAAATTCATGGATAACTACATCTTCTATGGGAAAAAAAAAAGAAATATTTTGATTGAGTTTTATTCAGCACAGTATACGTTCACTAATCCAGTGGTTTAAAATATTATTTGAAGTCAATAAACAATAGCTGTTAATCATACCTGACATCTCTGTAAACATGTTGCTCCATCTGTATAACATAAAACACTACTCACTGAGTAACAGAGCTACTCCTATAAAAGCAATTACCTATTTAACATATAGTATGGCAAATCAGAAGTTACAAGGAAGATTTTATTAAATTGTCCAATCAAAAGGCAATCACAAGTTATTTCTGAGTGTATTTTTGTACAAGGAATGAATACTGCAAGCTACCTTCTGGCGCCAGCTGTGATAGAAGTGAATTTGTGACATCCAGTTCCCTCAGTAACTTCTTGACATCATCTACAATGAAATAAATACAAATACGGAGTCTTTTGTTTAGCAATCTTGGCTGAGTAAATAAACAGATTCTGCTCCAAGGGAAATGTACTTACAGTTACTCCCTGAGTGACAAAAAGATCTGACTGAGAATGACACACAACTGAAGTTATACCAAGACCATAAAGGGCCCACAAAACATACAGGAGATGTTCAAGTAACAGATGACATTCTTTGACATTTGATATATATGAGTTCCTCAATACTTCATTGAAACTTTATTCAAAATACTTGCATATAGCAGGTGCTGATTAAATATTTCACAGTTTTAGTTGTCAAAGAAGTCATACCCCAATAGTTAAAATTATTTGTGGTTAAAATTATCAAACTAAAAGCAATCCTTCCGTTATTTAATTTTCAAGCCATCACTTTCTAATTTTATGCTAACACAGCCCACATTGCAAATTGAAAACATGAATTATATAGGTCTTATTAAAATCACAGTAAAGACTTTCAGAATGCATTTTTCTTGCTGTCAATGGGAAACTAGCAAAACCACAACCACTGGATAGAATAATCAAAAAACATTCTTTGGGGCAGCCTTCATGGGATCTTACAGGGCTGTGTTGTTACTATCAACACTTAGTGTTGAAATGTAAGAAAAAAAGGTATGAGCTGAATATACTTTTAAAGAAAAAACCAATTAAGATGTGAATATAAATGGTAGATCTTCAGTCATTCAAATCCACATTTGTGCAGCAGTGTTGGAAGCCAAGGGAATGTCTGAAGGGAATAATTACATGCCAATGCTTAGTTGAAATTAAGGTAAAGAGCATAAGGTCCAATGCAACATGAAAAGCAGGTAGCAGTTCATGAAAAAACTTAAATAGTGGTTAGGGCATCACCATGGAAGGCAGCTGGGTAGAACATCTACCATATTAAGACCTGATTAATTATATTAATGAGATGTAGGTTTATAAAGCAATGTAAAAATAACAGCCACTGAAACTCAACCTTACGTCACTTATTCTTTTATCTTCAGGTATGCCTATATACCACTCACTGCAGCTCAATCATTTGGCACTCAGCCACACAACAATGATGTCACACATTCATTGTCACCTTATAGAAAGGTGCAAGAAAATCTGCATACACTGTGGTTAAATATGTAGATACACTACCTTGCTGTGAATGGAGTGTCTCTGAGAGATACTCAAGACTGCTTGAATTTCACTAGCTCAGATACAGAAAACAGAACAGCAGCAGTGACCTGCCAAAGCTGAGCAAATATGCATGCCAATGCTTGATAGTTCAGGGCCTTTTTTGCCACCAGTGCTTGAGTTAGCTACTTTAATTTAACATATTTTCTCCCTTATCACTCTAGTTACACTAATGCCTCAAGTAAAAACCATAGCATTTTCTGTAGATGATATGCTTTATCATTCTTTTCCAACTTTTATAAAAGAGAAGAGTGTGTCATGTCCACATTGCTGGGCATCTAATGTAGTGAGGCTTTCCCTGATAAACATAATTCCAGTATTAAACTGTTTCACTTTGGCCCCGTCAAAACAGAAGTAAGGGCTGGAGGAAAATTAACTTCTCTTGTAATTTTTTCAAAATCAGTGGAGTTCACTCTAGCTGACTTTGTTCCTTTATTGTGAGCTGTTAATATAGGATTTTTTCACATGGGCCACCTATTGCTTTGATGACCACACTCATACACATTGAAAAATATTAAAAAATGGAGACTCTTACGATTAGAAGCCATGATGCCAAATACCATGATGGCATTTCTGCGTACAATTGGATCTTCGTGTGAGATGAGTTTATAGAGATGTTCCACTGCTCCAAGACCAAGAAGTGTCACTTTGTTTTCATCACCTGAAGAGTAATTAGGTTAAAAGTTCTGTAAAAATGCAACAAGCTCACAGTTCTAATGTAACAAAGTAAAACAGCTACCAAACTTTTATTGGACTGTAGAATCAAAGAACAAAGGCCTGGACAAATAAAACATGTGTCAAATAGTATCAAGGATTAATAGTATCTAGGATTAATTCACATTTGTAAAGCAAAGGATGCTTCTGTCTATTGGACACACAACTCATTTGTTGGAGACTGCAGTGGTAGTACGGAGGACAGCTTTCTATTTAGGGAAGTACAGGTGAATGATATCATTAAGAACCTCATTTTGTTTTCCTCTTTTCTTGCCTCCAAACTTTATTTTCCTCAAAAAAATTGTTAATTAATTACATGGATCTGCACTATCCCTCAAATGAAGCAACTACCAGGATTTGGATCATTAAATCCCACCTGAGACTTCTACCACCTGAGAATGGAGCACTCTGTAGCTGAATAGGCTCTGGGCATTCAAAGAACAGAATTGTTTTGTATGATTACAGCCTTCTGTTCCTGCTTACTCAAACCCCACCCAAAACCCAAGAAACAAAATCCAAAACCAACTCGTATTCTCAGTTCCCACAACAGCTTTATAATTCATTCTCTAACGAACCATGCATGTCCATTCTGGCTACAAGTGAGCAATGAGAGAAGAAACTGGAGAACTATTCTCATTCTCAGGCCAAAGCACAATTAAAATACAGGAACTATTTTTTACTGAGGGATGGGACTTAATTTACTAGCAACATTCAAGAAATTAATTAACGGCAAAGTGACAACAATTCCTCCTCTTTGTGCGACACTGCAAAGTTACAGTCTAGTCTTCTGGATGATTACAGGACTACTAGCATTAACAATTCAAAGGATTTTTCATTTAGTAGAAACAGAAAAATGTAAGTATCTGTCCTCTTGCAGTGTGCCATATGTTACTGTGGACTGCAGGGAAGGAGCCAACAAGAGTTTACGGTGTGCTGTTCATAGCTGTCTCCCAACAATCCAAGTTCTCTCTTCACATATTCAAAATTTGGTTGCATGGCCCCAGCCAAGCTTGCCATATTAAGCTGAACATAAACATCTTGCAGAACCCAGTGAACCCATGCCAACTGTCAAAGCCTTCAGCTCTTCTCTCATAACTTCAGCACTGTTGATAATTGCGATCAGTACAATAATCAGCATATAAACCCATAATTTTTAAAGAAAGCAAATTAAATTGAAATTAATATTAAACCAAATTAACTATACCAAGAATGCTACCAGTGTATACCAGTTTGAGTGGCTGGCATGGAATGAGTAGGAGGCATCTTAGGATATTATGTGCTACATAATTTTGAGCCTTTGTTATACAGTTGTCTTCTGGGTACCCAGAACTTGACGCTTAGCTATAGGTAATACAGCAACCTTTGGAAGATTTGCAATCTTGAAGACGTGTTAGATTCCCAACACATACAGAAATAAGCTTGATAAAGGAGGCTGAGCAGTCTCCAATAAATCATCTGTCACAGAAGTACTGACACAAGAGATATATGCAAAAATAACAGAAGCAGGCTAAGAAGTAATTTTCATTGAAAACTGAACCTTAAAACAACTACATTAGTACAGAAGTTTCCAACTGTAACATAAAAAAAGAGTTCTTTCCCAGATGCAGGTCTGTTGCTCATAACAAAACAGATCTAGGTTATATCTAAGCCAATCTCTATTAAATATATATATAAAATTCTACAACAAAACGATAAAAATTTCCTTCGCACAAACCACAGGACTTTGTTATAACTGCAAATATAGGTTTGACAGATATTTCAGAAAACCCTCAAAACCTTAACAGAGACCTTTGAGATGAAATGAAGATTTCACTGCTAGGAAGCTAAAAAATTGTGAACTACTATCAAAATCTAAGCAATGCGAAGGAAAGCTCATCACAAAAAGACTAACCTTTTGATGCAAATTTATACAGAGCATCACATGCTTTGGCCAAAACTTCCTCCTCAGGAGAACCAAGCATTAGCACAACCGTTGCTGCTGTTTTGCTTTCAATCCATAAAGGATCAAACTACAAACAAAAAAAAGGAAAGAATAGTTTGATTTATACTGAGCCTTCCCATGTGATGTAATAGACTCCCACATTTCATTAGAAAAAAAATCTAGTTTGAGATCCACACTGAGTTAGAAATATTAACATGAGTTGCTATTTACTTGGAGAAATCCAATTTTGTAATAAAAATTTGAGATATTGTTGAAAAATAAGAAAGAAGATCTGACTTCAAAATATAATCATGATTTCATCCCATGTGAAGATTTCGGGAAAACCTTGACACTTCCCTGTACACCTAGGAAGTCTTGAAAGTAACAGACTATGTAATTGTTACACGTGTAGGAGCATCCCCTGGCTTTGGAACCAAACATGAGAAGATCTTTTGAGCAGATGTGCACAGAACCTAGGAACTTAGGTGTTGTACAAAGAAGAGGATTCGGTTACTCTGTGGCATTAACAATTTGTAGTTGCTTTAAAAAAATAAAAGGATCCTTCCTGTGCCTTTGTTGACTCAGTTCACTAGCTTACCATGATCTTGTACTAGCTGAAGTATTTCCATGATATAATCCCTGCTCAGCAAGCTAGAAATCATATGAAGTGTTCATTTGCATTTCCGACCTCTCTCATACAGAAAGAAATCTTCCAACAAATCTGGCAGTTTTTACCCGCTTAATAGACTCTTTGGGACTAACATAACTCGAGAAAATGCATATTCTAAAAAAGCCTTTTGTGCTTTAACAAGACTCAAGGATTTCTGAAAATTCCACCCATAAAAAGTTTTAAGCTTATTTGGATTTAAAATAATTTTTTAATATGGAAGAACTATCTTCTGTCCTCACACTTTAGGCCTATAGAGTATCTATGTCACATAGAAAAACTACAAGATACTGGAGTCATGCAGTCTCTCAATATCAATGTATTTATTTTTAAAATACAGCAGATTAATAATTATAAGATAGGAATACAATTTTTTAAAAAATATTACTGCAGTAAATATTTATACCATATATATTTAAAAATGGATATTATTTGTTTTACTTTATTTAAAAACCTTATGATAGCTACAGCAGAGGCACATGCTGATGAACAATAAGGGCATGAAGACACATACAAGTCAGTTGTCAAGCAAGGAAATTATTTGGAGTAAATCGTCAAAAAAGTTATGAGTGTGCTAGAAGGAAAATGAACAGAGGAGGCTTTTTTTCTTCTCCCTCCTCTGACTTGTTAAAAAATAAGGTAAAATATGATACTAGTACCCAGACTTCTGAATTATTATTTTTGGTAGGCTTTTAAATCTAAGTAATTTCATCATCTTCCATGAGGCATATCACACAATTTAACAGTCTGCAAGATGAAGATCCAAGTTTCATTAACAGTTAAGAGGCTGCTTGGCTAACGTGCTTAACTGGTCTCCCCAGCTTCAAGCAGGTCTGAAAACGTGAAGACACTGTCCAGCTCCATGCTTGCTGTGACAAGCTGGAGGCATGGGACAAGTCATGGAACAAAGCTCCTTTTCAAAGAAAATATAATCAGCTTACAGTACCATAAGTAATTTTGCTTAATAATGACTCAGCAACAAGAATTAAACCAAATATTGGCACAGTGGTCCAAGTTACATCTTAATGATGGGCCTAAAATAATGGAATTCTTTATGGGAATTTTCTTTTTAGATTGTAAGGAGGCAAAAAGTTCAGCTTATCACAGCAACATTCATGCTACCCATTCTATACAGTTTGTTCATTCTACCCATGAGAGACATACAGAAGAATTAAGAGATGAAAGTCCCTTTAGCCACCTTCATACTTCTCTACTTCTGCACATTTGTGTCTTTGCGTGGACAGAACACGATCCTCCAGGTTTGTGCTATGATTTAAGCACAGACATATCTCCTGAGTCTGGCCAAATACTTGGTGATGGGATAAAACTGTAATTTTTAGTAAAGGCTGTTAGTCCTCCAGAGAAAAATAAACCCAAAGATGGATCTCAGATGAAGTTTAATAAGAAATGAAACATGAAGTAAGAGTTTTAAATCTCAGTTATTTATTTACATTGATCTAACACCAAAGATGCTGTTATGTTGCTCCATTTTTGTTGCCTCTTGTGTTCACAAGTAATCATATAAACTACAATTCAATGATAATTCCTGGAATTTAAAGACAGGTTGGCACATGAGCAGAGTGAAATTGGTCTAATCTCTACCCATTTGTATAGACATTAGATTCACTACTGTCTGAAATATTCAATAGGCACTTTCCTGTTAGAAGCAGTTTTGTGCTGAAAACACAGTAAGAAGAGTCACTGAAATCAACATATGTTTAAGAAGTTGAAGGCCTGAGCAAGTCAGTGACTTGCTGGGAAGTAACATTAATCATCAAAACTACCATAGAACTGGATGCGGCTTTTGCTTATCATAATGCCAGCATTTTCTAAAATCAAGGCTTGCTCCTAAATCTTCATACATCATTGCAGACTCTTCCCTTAATGCCACATAGAGGACAGATTATCTGCTAGAATAATATGCCTGAAGTTACAAACAACCTTGAATAAAACACAGAAATTTAACCGGTTTATAAGCAACAACATTTCCAACATTCAGTTCATATTAAGGAAAAACCAAGTTAAATGAAAAAGAAAGCTATAATTCAAAAACTCCTATATGTCTTTGATCATGATTTTTGTGTACATGTGACTTCAAAGCCATTAGAAACTGCAAAGTCTTCGGTTTTTTGGGTTTGGTTTTTTTTTTTGCTTCCATCAACTTAACTTAGGTGAAATTGTAGGTAATACAAAATATGTTTCCAGTCAGACCAAAGACCCATCTACCCCAGCATCCTGTCTCTGACAAAGGCCAGTAATAGGTGTGGGCAAGCAGACTATTACACCTTGCTTATGCTCCCCCCCAGACTCCAGTACTCTGCAGCCTAGAGAACTGGAGAGACAGTGATCTTATCTCTGTGTTCAAAAAGTCCAAGAAAATATTTTCACCAGTTGATTTGGTAAATAATTTTTGAAGCCAACTGTATTTTAGCCACTCTTAATATTCTGAGACACAAGTATCACAGGTTAACGGTCATATTTTGTGCTATTCTATTCTTTAATCATGTCTAAAAAAAAAATCCTTTAAATTTGAATTAAGTGACTACAGGTCTGCTTTATCCTTGCACCTTCCGTACACTCTTTAGAAGCATTACTGATATCTTTGATATTCTTAACCCCTTTTCCTTTACCTAGAAAAACAGAGTTACTATATACCTGGTCATGTTAATTGTTTCAGTTCTGTCATTGTTTGATGTCCTAGACTAACAATATAAACCAAAGATATTCCACTGAATCACAAACAATTGATGTTGGAAGGCACCTCTGGAGATGATAGAGTCCAACTGCCCTGTTCAGATCAGGGCCAGTGCACAGTCTGAATTTGAATATCTCCAAGGATGGAGACTCCATAACCTCTCTAGGCAACCAGTGCCATGTTCCTTCATTCTTACAGTAGAAGAGGATCTTTTTCTTATTTTTAAATGGAACCTCCTAGGTTTCAGTTTGTGTCCATTTCCTCTTGTCCTTTCAGTGGGCATCCCTGAGAAGAGCCTGGCCTGACTTCTTTACTCCTTCCTATCATGTATTTATATACATTGAAAAGATCCCTCCAAGCCTTCTCTCAAGATTAAACAGTCCCAACTCTCAGTCTCTCCTCATGACAAATGATCCAGTAAATCCATGTCTCTCTTGTACTGGGGAACCCAGAACTGGACACAGCACTCCATTTGCAGTCTCACTCACCAATGTTGAGTAGAAGGCAATAATAGTCCCCTCCCTCAAGCTGCTGGCAACACTGCCTGACGCACCCCAGGATTTTGCTAGCTTTCTTTGCCCCAGGTGCACATTGCTGGTGCACGTCCACCAGAATCACCAGGTCCTTTCCTGTAAAGCTGCTTTCCAGCTGGTCATCACCCAGTCTGTACCAGTTAGTCCTCCCCCAGGTGCAGGACTTTGCATTTCCCTTTATTGAACTTAATGAAATTCCTGTTTTCCGGTTTCTCTAGTTTGTTGAGGTCCCTCCAAATGGCTGCACAACCACCTGCTCTATCAATCACTCCTCTTGATTTCATATCTTCTGCAAACTTGCTGAGGGTACACTGTCCCATCATTCAGGTCACTAATGAAGAGGTTAAACAGTACTAGCCCTGGGATCAACCCCTGGGGCACAACACTAGTGCCTGACCTCCAGCTGGACCTCATGCTGCTGATCACAACCCTTTGAGTCTGGCAGTTCAGCTAGTTTTCAGTTCATTTACACTGCCTATTTATCTGGTCTGTACTTCATCGGTTTGCCTATGAGGATGTTATGAGAGACAGTGTTGAAAGCCCTACTAAAGTCAAATTAATATTTAGGCATTACTTGCTCAAAAGAAGGTGTTTCTGTGGAGACAATTTCAGGATTTGACAGCGCCACTTCATATATTCGACCTTTTTAACATCAGTGTTGTGAACTAAGCCATTTAAAAAAATACTCGGGTATCTGTAGCTTGCTTTCAGTGATAATGCCTCAGTATTTTCTCTAGTAGTAATCTTAGGTTTCCCTTTTAATGTCTATTCCCTAGCTGATCAGATAGTAATATTGTCTAGTCCAAACTTAATGAAGATATCACATGAAAAGTTCCTATCAATCTATGTCAAAGCTAGCATATTTTATCTGCCTGAATTGCAGTCTAAGGTCATCCATATAGAGATAGACTCGAAGCAATATTTTTCCTTGAGAAGCCCAGTTCTCAGAACAGATAGTAGTAACAGACAAATTATGAAAGGCAGGGAAAACAGAGTCCTCAGGAACACTTTCTGAAATGTATAAGCACTGACTAGGCTAAGAGATGTGTTTTCCACCTGTTCCTAGAAATCTGTAAAAATTAGTGGTCAACTGCAGTACCATATATTCTCAGAGCATTCCACGTGCACAAAGGCCCTCTTTTATAAGCCTGTCCACATTATCTCAAGGCTTCTTTTCTTGGACTTGACATTTTCATAAGCAGATTATCAATCAGAAGATAATAGCTAATACACCTTTTATTTTGTTGGCATCTCATTTCCTGCTATCTGAAATATCCAGGTGAAATGTAAAGTTTTGAGATTTGATTTTACAAGATCATGATTAACAACATTCTCATAGCTAAATGATTTTATTGGTTGATAGTTATGAATCAATGATCTACTTTCATATTTAATACTGCTTTGCTATGCAACATGTGGGTTTCTTTCTCCTGACAGGACTGCTAGAAGAGATATGCTAGCCTAAAGTACAATAAGGGTAAAAACTAAGCCAAAAAATTGCAGATGACATCTGGACTTCAGTCTTTCCAATTCTTTCCTTTTTTATAGTTTTATTGACATTTTCTGTAAGAGTATTTTTTTCAGTTGTTGAATATATTTTCTAACATTATTCACAGTTTAATGTAGTAGTTAGTAGGCTGTACCACACTTTTCTTCAGAAACTCTCTATCTTTTGGATCTAGAAGTTGTGGTGCTGCTTCTACTGACTTTCTAGATATTTACTGAAAAAGTCAACTTTTATTACTTTGGAGGGGGTTAGCTCTGTATGCCTTAAATCTACTGTCATGCCTTGCATTTTTTTTTCTTAGACTGGAAAGATACTTAGTTTTAATTCTTCAGGCCTGTTTTAATTAGTCCTATCCACATACACCTTTGTGCCTCCTCCTGGTTTTCTCGGTTATTCCACATCGAAATGGCTTCAGATCAATTTATCCTCTCTTGTTGAAGTTTTACGTCAAGTCTCCTTTCATAGGGATTTATTATTGATTGGAGTTTATGAATTACATTTGTAATATTTATCTTCCAACAGAACAGTTGAGCAAAGCCTGATATCAATTGCTATGCCTCAGTGACATCATGGCTATTGGGTATTACTTTCTTAGTCAAAATTATTTATGCTTATTTAATATTGAAATTGTGACATAGTTTTTACTGATCCACCTTTGAAAAAGCTCTTGCAGTACTATCACGTTTTACAGCCAAACCCATTGTTTTTTTAAAACAGCATACTGAACTTTGCATTTAGTTTCATGCTCCTCTGTGGGACATGTTGAGGTCCTGCTTTTCATTAACTTAGTTATTATCTGGCACAGAATTTATATTATACTCTTTTCAATGTTTCTGTCTTATTCCCGCTATTTATTTCTGAATAAACCAATTAAACTTTAAAAATACCTATATATTTTGAAACTCTATCTCTTGGCAGTCTCTTTGTACCTTGTGAATTTATAGAAACTCTTGGAAAAAAGAAGTGCGCTAGTGTCAGACCCTTAATCTCTACCTTTTGGAAAAATTTACCACCATTATTCCATATTTGGCTTCAGCTCTTGTACTCACTGTGGCACTTCCAGTGATACCGGAAAAACCTGAACTGCTGCTAAAGACTGTATATCTTTGCAAAAGATCCAGAATATGTAGTACTGTCATTCAAAATATCTGTAAAATTCTGTATTCGGTAAAAAACTCTGCAGTTCCATCTAGGCTCTTAACTCTTTCATCCTTAAAGAAAGGGAACATCTCCACAGTTGAAAAGAGAGGCAGATTTCAGGTTGTTCTTCTCTTTTCCCCTTTGATTTTTACAAATGGAAAGCTAATACTGTTCTTCAAATAAAAAGAAGCCTGGATTGTTTCATACATTACTATTTGCAAAGCCTGCCAAAGACAACAGTCTCCACAAAGAACTACACATGCCCAGTGACTCTGGTTTGTATGCTGTCCAAGAAAAGCAGAAACAGAATCATCTTTAAAAGACATTTTTAGAATAATGTGGGTAAGCTAGGAGCGTAAGGAACTATGTAAGGATGGTAGAGCTGGGACTGTAATTGTGTAATATTTATTTTGTAGCACATAGCAGTTTATAAACTTACCACATCCTTGGGTGGAGGCTCTACTTCCTTCTTTACTTTTTTACCCATTCTAAAAACAAAAACAAAAAAATAAAAGCAGACAAACAAACTCCATTCTGTGTTTTAGGAATCAGTTTACCAGTGACTTAGGGAAGCTTGTAAGACAGACTTTCTCATTCATTTGACCCACCTAATCAGTTTGAAGATTTCTTTGACATAGTTATTTCTAGGCAGAAAGTTGTCCCTTATAAACAAAACAAACTTTCTAACACTTGAACGCACTTGGTAAAATACATCTGTCAACAAAATATGTAACTAAAAAGATAGATCTGAGACATCACAGGCTCAAGTTGTAATGTGGTACAAATACATAGGACATTCTATTCTGTAAGTTAGTTTTATCTGCATCTATAAATCGTATGTGAACTTGAAGGTCCTATTAGGGTATTTCCCCATGTTTATCTATACATTCTATGTGAGCAAACATTCTATACAACTGCAGAATGCGCAAATAAGTTTTACCTTGAAAATGTGGTTCAAATTCAACTTGAATTCTCTGTTCATATTTCACAGAAGACAAAAAACAGGTCTGCAGGTATTAAGAAACTGTTCTGCACAATACAAATTTCACTGATTTAAAAAAGGTACATCTATTTACACTGAGTCCAGCTTCTGTCTTCCACTTTTTTTCCCATTAGCACATGTGCACATGAACCAGGAAGACCTTCTAAGCTGCATCTAATAGTAGCTTCTGAAGCATATGGATGTAATACCTCACGTGGACCTAATTTCATGTGGCTTGCAAAACTTCAGCAGAGCCTTATAGTTAAGCTACAGGCAAAAGTAAAGAGCAACATGACCCACCAGCACTAGCTATGCATAGAACATAACCCCAGTTATGCCAAACTTGGTTTGGTTCAACACTGTGTAAAAGTGAAATGTGCAACTGTTAGTACCCCTTAGTAACTCCTCTGTTAGTCCTCAAAGGGAAACCACACCTTCACCCTCAGCCAGGACTATCCGGACAGCCTTCCTGTGGTACAGGAGATTATTTTCTAGTGTGATACAAGCTGTAGCCTGGCTGGTTCCAGAAGTCAGGGCTATTGTTTGTTGTGTTCAACAAAAATTTGGAGTTCTTCTTGAATCCTCTGAATTTTTTCAGGTGTTGTTCCTCTACTGGGCTCTCAAATAAATTGTAACACAGCAGTAGTGAAACCAGTTGATAAGCACATCCTAAAAATGGCTCTGAAATTTAAAACTTCGTAGGCAGGTCACTAATCACAGTTTTGAGAGGAAGACCCATACAATCAAAGATTCTTCAGTTCCAACCTGCTTTACCCTTGTCCATAGATATATACACACATATGAACACATACACACACTACAATTCAGTGTTTCAGAATGTACAGCTTTGGCTAGGGACAAATTAACTTATATAAGAAAAAATGTATTAAAAAATTATGAACATACTACCTTCTGATTTATGCAGACACTGCAGAAAGTAAGCACCATGCACACATACAAGAATCAGATTTACAAAGACATTCAGGAAATCTGGGTTATTTAAATTATGTTAAATCCTGGTATGGAGATATAGACGCTTATTTAGAATTACTCAGTTCAGCTCAATTCACTTCAGATATAAATTAAGCTAAAGTCATAAAAAGCAATTTTAATTCTGAATGAGTTTAATTAGGTATAAACCAAACAATTCTAAAAGTCAATTCATGTAAAAGTATTTATAATGTTGTACAATTAATGTTCACAGATTCAAATAATTATACATATTCCAAGACCACGAATAACTAAAGTCTCTAATTGTAAATATTTCTTCATGCTGTATAAATACATCCAACTTCTGAGAATATTTTAAAGAAACTTACACACTTTTCTACATGTTCAGAAATATTTGATTCCTTGGCAATATTAAAAAGGCAGTATGATCTGTAGCAACAAGCACAGAGAACAGGACAATGACTTTATTGTGGATTATGCCCCTCAGTCTGTTTCTTTGCTGCAGTTACTATTCTGGATTTCAATGCATTCTGCCACCAAATGTTGGTGTTAGCTTTGTTCCCATAAAGCTCTCTGCATTCAGTGGTCATTCTCTGACTTGAAGCAGTGATGCAGGTGGAATTCTTTGGCTTAGTGATAATTACAAATGTGTCATCTTCATTGAATTTTAATTATTGCAGACAATCAATGTGTACAGGTATTGCAAGGCTACTGACCCATAAAATAACTTCTTATTCAAATCCCTTTCTCTTCATGATAACTGCATGTTGTCTTTTTCTCAGTAGGTTTACAGAACGCATACCTTTGATTCTCAGTTTACTATTCTAAATATTTATATTTCGGAGCAAATTTGTAACAGGATTTATATTTTTAAATGTGATTAAATGCAGGGTTTATGTTACCTGAAAAACTTCTTCTAAAAACTTAAAACTCTATTCACTAGTAATTAAGTGCAATTAAGTAAATCTTAAAGAAAATATAAAGAATATTCTCATTTGAGTAATATTCTCTACCTCATGTTCTGTATGTTTCTAGAATCACAGGCACATATTTTTTCCACACATGTTTTTTTGAGATTAAAGGGTCGGTTGTTTGAAATCATACAGAGCTAGAGGTAATAAAGGACTTTGACATAACAGATGCAGCCAGCGCATAGTCAAGCAACCTGTGAACCTATAACTACTTCCCGTCATTCACCTGGAATTTATTGCCTTCAGTGGTAGACAAATTAGTCTGCTTTACTTTGCTTCTACCCAGTTTCAGTGCAGTGGCCTAACCAGGTGTTGTCACTCATCCAGCAGGACAGTCATTATGCCTAACTAAATCCTCACTCCAAAACTACAATCCCCCCCACTCTCCCTCAGCTCTGGCTATTCTTGGTGCCCAAGCTCAGCAGGCACTTCCCTGTTTCACTCTGAACTTCATTAGGGCCTCCAGCTTTCTCATAGGACTGGAACTACCCCAGTATGAGAATTTTAAGTTGAACCAGTATCCAGAAACTATGAGTAGTGTCCACTAAACTAAATTAGGCATCACTACTTAAGTTAGTCACTCTCCTGGATAATCGATGGAGATCTATTCAACATATTCAATAGCTCTTAAGGCAGATTCATCCTGAAGTAGGTATCTAAAATTCAACTGCACCTTAAAAATAACTACTTTTTCCTCGGACCAAAACCAGAGTCTAGAGTTGCTAGCTCATGTACTGACACATAGACTGACATCTACAGTTAGTGAGATAAACTTATTACCCCATTTCTCCACATGAACCCACATGCCAGGCTAGGTCTGGCAGATACTATCACAGTAGACTGAACATTAACAGAACTAGGCACATGACAAAACACAGCCACCTTGTTCTTTTAAAAGTGGCTGAAGGAATAGGCCCATCTCCAGTAACATCTCTGTGACTAGAACATTCTGCCCAGAAGTGGAAAATGATTTTAAGAAAGGTCACAAATGTGGACTTTTTAGTTGAAAAGTGGAACCGTCTAACCTCTTGGCTATTATATCATGATCTGGCATCTCTGCCATGTCAAATAAAGTAAGGAAAATTTATTTAGTTTTTGAAGGATTTGTTGCAGATGCCTGCCCAGAGGAGCAGATTCCAAGTACTACCTTGTAAGATAATGATAGCCATGATCCCTGTACTTAATTCATTTTATTGGCTTGCTCTAGGAACCTCTCTGCACAGCATGGATAGTTTCTTAGGCTGTGAATCTGAGACATCCACTTATTTCTAGTCCCTATACTTTTTTTTTTGAAGTATGAGATGATGGATAGCAAGTGAGCTTTAACAAAAATAAGAGCCTATAAATCATACTTCGAAATATGAGGTGTTTTTTCTGTTCAAAATACTGAAATCTTACAAACACTTCCTTTACACTATGGAGTGTATATCTATACTATCAGAGTCCTGTTGCATAGAGTTAAAGACCATAATATTTCATGGGTTTAAGTCAGACAATACATTTAGAAAACATTACCTGTTCCGTTTCCATCTTCTGTTTTCCAGAACCTTAAATAACTGACACAACAACCTAAGACCCTGCACATACTGAATGTTAGCAAGAATGAGACAAAGAACAGGAATAAGTCAACGACACAGCTAGCTGTGGAACTTACCTCTTAGTCAAGGAATCAAAGGTCTCATCTGAGAGCAATTACTCCTATGGAAAAGCAGTGCAAAGAGAAGGATTTAAGAATAGAATCATAGAATCATAGAATGTTTTGGGTTGGAAAGGACCTGTAGAGGTCATCTAGTCCAACCCCCCTGCCGTGAGCAGGGACACCGCTAACTAGATAAGGTTGCTCAGAGCCCCATCCAACCTGGTCTTGAATGTTTCCAGGGATGGGGCCTCCACTACCTCTCTGGGCAACATGTTTGTTGTAAATCTGATTTACAAGAATCAGATTTACACCCTCACTGTAAAGAATTTCTTCCTTATATCCAGTCTAAACCTACCCTGTTTTAGTTTAAAACCATTACCCCTCGTCCTGTCACGGCTGGCCCTACTAAAAAGATTTTCCCCATCTTTCCTATAGGCTCCCTTTAAGGACTGAAAGGCTGCAATCAGGTCTCCCCGCAGCCTTCTCTTCTCCAGGCTGAACAACCCCAACTCCCTCAGCCTGTCCTCATAAGAGAGGTGCTCCAGCCCTTGGATCATTTTAGTAGCCCTCCTCTGGACCTGCTCCAACAGTTCCGTGTCCTTCTTGTGCTGAGGGCTCCAGAGCTGGACACAGTACTCTAGGTGAGGTGTCACCAGCGCAAAGTGGAGGGGCAGAACCGCCTCCCTTGACCTGCTGGCCACGGTTCTCTTGATACAGTCCAGGGTACGGTTGGCCTTCTGGGCTGCCTGCGCACATTGCCGGCTCATGTCCAGCTTTTCATCCACCAGCACCCCCAAGTCCCTCTCGGCAGGGCTGCTCTCGATCCTTTCTTCCCCCAGCCTGTATTGATACTGGGAGTTACCCAGACCCAGGTGCAGGACCTTGCACTTGGCCTTGTTGTCTAACCAGTTATGTACTACATGATCCCCTTTGTGAATTAACTGTCCCATGCTTTAAGACAGTCTTAAGGTGTGTTAATACAACCTAGCCATGATTTTCAGGTTCTTCCCAAAAATAACGCACAAGTGAGATTCTTTTTGCCTTCCAGGTGATAATTACATAATCTCAATTTAGTCTAGCTAGTTAAAGTGAAGTCTTGCTCTTCTTGTCTCACAGAAACGAAAATATTTTTTCTGCTGTAACAGTGACAATTGCCTATAAATTGGTCATCTTCGATTAGTTCAACTGATTTCTCTATGGCTGCTTGAGTTCTGCTGCCTTCCAGTGCAATCAAAACGAAGATACTAAAATTATAATCATAGCATTAGCAGACAATCTCACTCCTTTCTTGAGTCCATAAATTAGTATGTCCTTTGTATGCCAGCTTAAATATCATCCTCATCATTCTCAAGTAGTTTTGTCATAATTAAGAGAACAATGTGGAATAATCTTGAAACTCCCTTCTTTCTTTCTCCCAAATTATTCTTCTGGCTTTCTTCTGTCCTACTCCTTAAATATGGATCAACAGCTGCCCCTTCCCCCTGCCCAGTGTTGTAATGCCAGTGCAAGCATTAACACATTATAAAAAACTTGGCTCCACCGAGAGTTAAAAAGAGATACCAGGTCCAATTTAATATTCAGTTCCTGCAGATATATGCTGTATGAAAATAATACATTTTCATACAGCAAGAGAGACTAGTTAAATCAAGACCTTTGAATCTGCCTGCTGCTTTATCTGTGCCCGTTGCATGTTAGGCAAAAAATGATCAGGATCAAGTCAAGAATTAGCTACCATGCAAGAGATGTTAACTAACCAAACTTAACTAGAATCTGTTCCTAGAGACAAAATAGTATTTCCTATTTTGACTCAGCTGGGCAAATTTAATCCCACTGCAAAAAACCCCAACCAAAACTAAATATACTCTGATCATTCTGAGAGTTCATTTAAAGATTCAATTTTTGCAAATGATCTATGTGTTTATAAATTACACATGCACAAAGCAAAAGAATCACCAAAAAAAATACTGAGCGATGCAGAGTGGAGTGCTCTGCAGACATAGACATACCCTTAAAACCAAAATGAGTTTGTAGTAAGAAGCGAGGATGATGAAATATCTATGAGAGAGAAAAGGCGTGGATTTTAGGTGAGCTAAAAATTAATACAATTATTTATTTAAAAATCTCAGAACTTTTAAGATACTTTGATACTTTTTATTTGTATTCTGGTATCACATTAACATTCAGCTGAGTGTTACTTTCAAAACCCCAAGGGTAGATGCTTAGATTTTTAACAAAGGTCAAGATTCTCAGGTATTTGATTCCACAACCTGATGCTGTGAAAATATGCAAGACTTGCAATAAACTTTTGACTCATGTACAGCCTCTGATTGATAGCAGTGCCTTTTTTCATACTGCCCAAGGACCATACCTCACTGTTTTCTGAAGCTGAACAGTGAGGTGTACTAAGTCAGGAGTGTTTCAGTTGTGTTAAGATCCCAAGCTGTAGAGGCAGAATGTATTTTCCAGTTTGTACAGTCTAAAAGATGGTGTATGAATGTTAATAAAATGAAGTAATGGGAATTAAAGAACACGATAGCATTCTTTCCAAATCACAGAACAACTAGGAGGCCGCAGCACACAAAACCTCCTTCAATGAATGAGAACAGTCTTCCATGGCAGATCAGTAACCTGCCTCCAGAGTGGTAAGAGCCAAATGCTTCTGATAAATGCATGAAACCAATCCCAAAAGTCAGATTTCCTCCATCTGTTACAGGTTTTTTATTTCCCTAAAGTACGAAGGTTTAGATCTCCTGAAGTTTTTATGTTCTTCCTAACAATAGTAGCTACTTTTACTGTCCACATAAATGCTTAATCCTTTTATTCTTCAATCTTAGTCTGACATGCTACGGCATGGGTCCAATTGTCAAGTGTATTGTATAAGGAACTACTCCTTAGATTTAAAAAATATGTAAACTGTTTAAATGTGTTATTCAATTCAACACAACATGCTCTTGTTCTTGTATTACAACTTTAGTTAAAAGATGCCCTGACTTATCTTTTCTGCTTTCTTTTATAACTCCCTGTACATTCTGATTTATCACCTTTCTAAGCTGCCTTAATTATTTTTTCCATATAGCTTTTCCAGACATACACGTTTCTTGTCTCAGAGCCCCTCTGTGACTGTTAAATCTTTCTCAGATATGATGAACCTAACATGAAATACCATAATCAATTCTAGAACACTACTGATTTATTCCAGTGGCATTAT
The DNA here is from genome assembly GCF_000687185.1 of Egretta garzetta. Taxonomy (NCBI): domain Eukaryota; kingdom Metazoa; phylum Chordata; class Aves; order Pelecaniformes; family Ardeidae; genus Egretta; species Egretta garzetta. The sequence continues at coordinate 108,824 of NW_009259584.1, forward strand.
AACTTTTTGAGTATTAATTTTTACCCAATTTCTTCAGTGAAGATTTTCACTAAGGTATCCACGTATAGTAAACAGGTCATCTCCCCAGTTGATCACAATTAATTTAGGTTCACTACTGAAGAGTATATTGTTCCAAATATTCCCAACAGTGTAAATTACATTGCTTTCATCGACAATTAATTTCATCTGTCACAGCGTTACTGGTTCACCTAACTGCAGCAGAGCTCTCAGAAGTTTCTAGCAGTAGTCTTCAGTCTTAACATAAATTACTTTATCTCACCAGAAAATTTTGATTTCTCAATGTTATTGCTCATTTCCAAATTGTAATGAACATATTAAATAACATCAGACCTAGGATTGATCTTTGGAGAATCCAAACTGTGACAACCTGAATGAAGAAGGTTTTTAGAAATTATGTGTGTGATTTTAAGTGTCTCGCTGAGACGTCTCGTGAAATTCCTCATCCCATGAGAAAGAGACTAAAGAAAAATTGACTTAATCTAAAACAAATGAGAGAGAGTAGTTATCCAACCCCTGCCTGAGCAATAATAGCAGGGCACTTTTCATACCGAAGTCAAATATGGCCTGCCTTAGGAAGAAAAACACTTTAAAGACTAGTAAAAAATTAAAGACACTCCTAAGTTTTTAGTTAGCTGTGCCAATCTACACGTCTTAAAATGAATGCTTCCTTCTGCCACTTTCACAGGGACACTGAGCTGAAAGTGACATTCTGAATGATCAGATTCATTCCTCTGCCCCGTCACAGACACCACATCACGTTAATCCCACCAGATACCTACCACACTCTATCTTAAAAACCATTGCGTATTTCGTTCCCACGTCTCTCGTTAAAAAGCTGTTCCACAAGCTGATTGCTGAGACAGCCAGGGACCTGTCTTAATTTTTAGTCTACTTCTATTCATGACCAGTTTACTGTATTTGTGTCACATTCAGACCTTTGTCAATTACTTTCTTTGCTGTCATATATCAAAATATATTATTTAGACTAAGTATTTATACCATACAATATGCATTAACTATATTCTATGCATACTATATAGTATATTATAAATACACTATATATATTTATAGAATCAGAATACATTTGAAGATAACAAACACATCCCCACTCAGTTTTCATTTTGTTAGGTTAAAGAACTCTTCTCATTTCCTGCAAAAAATGATTCTTCATTTCCCACATCACCCTCATAAGCCTTTTTTAAGTCAACCTCTTGAAAACATGGATGACCACAGCTGAACACAGCGTCCCAGATGAAGCCTCTCCCGTCTTGTACAAAATTGTACTTATACTTCTTTGTCAACTCTGGAAATCTCAGCTGTGTTACTATCACATTCATGAGTTTTATGGTTATGTCAAACTGCAAGGGTAGCCCTATCATTTAATTTAACTGCTCATTTATCAGGCTTTAATATGTTAACAGTTAAAAAAAAAAAACATTTGTAACAGTTTAGGAAAAAATGAAAATAGCAGGTTTGCAAACAAAAAGTAGCAACTATAGGGCATATAAGCCCATCTTGGCATTCGTTGTGTTAGCAGAACATTAGGTAATCAGAAAACGGCAGCATGATAAAAATCACAGAAAGTGAAATGAAATAAAAAAAGAAATGTTGCTTCCATCAAGAAAGGTAAGAAAGTGAGCTTACTTACAGTCAATGAGTAAAAGAAAGGAGATGTGTTTGTCTTGCATAGGTTAAGATAATACAGTATCAAACTACCTTATATAGATGATAATTTCAGATTAGCAATAAGATTATAAAAGAACAGTTCTATTCTACAGATGATGCTCCTCTGCCAGTAAATCCATACTTTGTCTTGAGATTCTTGTTTGCAGATGCCCCAAACCCTTTGAAACATCAATAAATTAGGTGAGATTTCCTCCCTAATAGCCTAATCACCTGTTAGTGTTCTTTAGGATAAAACTTCTGTATCTAAAATATTTTTATTTTTTTCCCCTTATCTATTATCCGTACACTTTTAGGTCTCATACCTTTCATGTTACTGTCACACACAAATTCTATATATCTTAGCTGTAGTGCATGGTTCCTTCTCTGTTCATATTACCTATCCAATTTTTAAAATAAAATTCTTTTTCTCAACCATAGAAGTTTCCTTAGGGCAGGTCCACTTCAATTTCTTGCTTCCCAGTTCAGATCTAAAAATACTGGTCGCAGTTATCCTCTGCTGAACTAGCCCGCCCACATCTCCTTTGCTGACACCAATTCCTAAGCTCCCAGTTTCTAGTAGGAAATAGTGTCAGAATCCCCTAGATGCAGGATTTGCTCTGCCTGGTTTTAAATTTTATTTATGTTCACTCTGATATACTTCAGCTGTTGCCGAATCTTACAGTTTTATTATAAATCTTGCAATTGTCACTGCTTTTCTTAAAGGCGCAGATGCCGCTATCAAGCAGGCACTAAGTTTTCAGGGTTTTTTGGTTGTGGTTGGAGGAAACTTCAACGTATGCCTTTAAAGATGATGATGATGATAATAATAATAATAATAACAATAATAATAATAATAA
>NW_009259584.1:111715-132159 GCF_000687185.1 Egretta garzetta
AGGCTGAGGGGAGGCTGAGCCCGCCGCCGCTCCTTCCTTCCCCTTCCCTTTCCCAGTTGTCCCTGGGTAGCGGCTGCAAGTGTGTTCGTTCAATGTGAATTTCCAGAGTCCTCGGAGAGTGGTTTCACCATGACGCATGCATTAATCCACTCCTTCGCAATTTATCCCAACTCCAAAGTGTTCTTTGAGGGAAGCATTAAGTCATTAATACAGATGGGCTGGGGTAGTGATGAAAAAATAAATCAGTTATTTCTCAAAACTAAAGGAAAAGGCTACTTTCTCACCCAAGGAACACTATTTCTGAAAACTCATGCACAGCCTGTCTAAAAATTAAACTTTGCCATGTTCATGCCTTCCTGTTGTTTTTTTTTTTTTCTCTTGTTCCTGTTTCACTATCTATTTGCAGTGCATTCATGGGGAGAAAAACAAAAGTTGAAAAAGCCATCCGTTCTTGGGAGCAAACACAAAAAACAGTTACGCAGCTTAGAGCGAGGCGCCAGCAACCCGCTGCCAGCGCATCACCTGTGGTGGCCCTGCTGCCGAGACATTGGCACAGAGCTTTGTCAGAGGGCCAGAAGAGGTGTCTCCTCGCTATTATCATCTCTGGGCTGATGATGGAGAAAGCCATGCTGTACGGATAATTGTGCTATTCTCAGAATAATAATTCACTATAGTATTCTCTTTTGCCAGCCGGGGCTATTTTGGAAGGAATAGTAAGCCAAATTCTGAAATCAAATAACAGTTTCTAGCTTGAAATGCAGCTTAATTGCTATCAGTAGCTGCAGAAGTAACAGGAAACAGGCAAATATAATCATTTTTGGGCCTCAAAGGTAATAATAGGTAAAGAAATTACAGCTGCTATCAACTCTCTCCTGTGATTCCTTTTTATCACAAATCTCATTGCTTCCTCCCCAGATTTCTTATAATGTTGTACTGCAAGTATAAATTTAGTTCTATTTTTATAAGCCATAGCAATCTCTTGAGATCATAGCACAAACAGACCCTGGCCTTACACTATGATAGATGTGTACCGTTGTAACAGAAGAGTTGGTGGGTTGTTTTTAGGTGTAAGCAAGCCACGTGTGTGAAGGTGTCTCATTCCACTTTTAGCATGACCACTCCCATAGAAAACGCATAAAGATTTATAATCACCTTCTCTGGAAAGCCGCTGTGACAAGTCAAGAACCGTTTATATTGACCCATACCTCAGCAGACAGGAGAAATCACACTGAACTTCTGAGGCCAGCTGCTGACCAAGTGACACCCGTGAAGTCTGGCCAGCCTCTCGTGCTTACGGCAGTTCGCAGGGGCTCACACTGGCAGGGAAGAAAGGGAAAAAATTTGCAATAGCTTTGTAGAGGCAAGTCATCTGCTTCACAAACTTCTTCGTGGATTTTTTTTTTTTCTCTAAACAGACTCACGCACCACAGTGGCAGGCAGGTGACAGAAATGTAAGAAGAGGAGGATGTAAATAGTGAAGGCAAAGATTTGGTTTTAAGTCTGTGCTGGGTCTGGCTGAGATGGAGTTAGTTTTCTTCCTAGCGGCTTGTACACTGCTGTGTTGTAGATTTGTGACCAAACCAGTGTCGATAACACAGCAATGTTTTAGCTATTGCTAAGCAGTGCTTGCACAACATCAAAGCCGCCTCTATTTCTCACGCTGTCCCACCAGCCAGTAGTCTGGGGCTGGCAGAGGACACAGCTGGGAGAGCTGACCCCAACTGACCAAAGGGGTATTTTATGCCATATAACATCAGGCTGGGGGGTGGTCTTTCCAAGGTAGCTGTTGCTTGGGGACTGGCATTGGTCTTCTTGTGGGAGGTGGTGAGTGATTGCCTTTGCATCGCTTGGGTTCGTTAAAACTTTTTCTTCCTTCATTTATTAATCAGTCTCTATCTTGACCCACTTGTTTTTTTCTCACTTTTGCTTTTCTAATTCTTTCCCCCATCCTGCTGTGGAGGGGGGGGGCGGTTGTGGGTGAGCGGCTGGCGGGTGCTTAGTTTGCCCGTTGGGATCTACTCACCACAAACCCAATGATTTCCGTGACTGGGAAAACTTTTCTTTTTCTTGTCTTCAGTGATAGTAGTTCTTATGGCTATTGCAAACACAATTCTGGCTAAACATTAGTTGGTTAGTGTGGGAGACTGAATAGCCAGCTAACCGTCTCAAAGCTTGCTCCTTTGTGTGGCAATGTGCGAAGATCAGCATTGCCGCAGGCAAGGTGGCTTGCAGGCTGGCTGAAGCAGTGGACACCCCGGCTTGCAGTTTGCTGCCACTTACAGCCTGCGAGCAGAGCCAAGCATGCAAGCAGAACCCAGCCCCTGCCCAGCAACAAGAAAGCGCGCGAATGGAGCCCGCCAAAAGGAAAGCACGCGAAATGTGTGCTCATGTGCTGGGCTGTGCTCTGTAAGAAAGGCTGCGGTCTCAGACTGCGGGGGGGCCTCGTGGGAGACCATCAAAGACGCCAGAGGAAGATCACCGACCTCGTGAAGAGACCACCGAAGATTCTGTGTGCGATCACTGAAAACCGAAGAAGCACGGACCCCCCGGGACGCCGTGGATCCATGGTGGTGACTGTCTGCTCTCTTCTATCTGGACCTCTCGCTTTATTTCTTATCTTTCCTTTCTTCCTTTCCTATCGCTGCTTTCTCTCTTTCCCCCGAACAATTAATAAATGGATGGACTTACGACATCTGACCTCATTTGTGTCTTAATCTTGCTCAAAGGGATCGCACCTGAAACGAGAGGTTGGTCTAGCTGCCCCTGGGCACAGTCACCCTTGAAGACTGAAGTGTCTCATGCAGATAGGACACAAAGCGAGTTGTCTCAAATTCATAACCAGCACCTTCTCACAAATTTTGTGAAGAGTATGCATCTGTATTGTGAAGCAGACAGGCAGACAGAAAGGAAGATGGACAACAGCAGATGACGAGAAGAAAGACAAGCATGCTCCTCCCTCCCCAGCTCTGTTATTCATGCTGTGTTCACATTCCTAACCTTCAGGACCCAGGAGCACCTCCAGGTGTGTGCTTTTGTGGCATTTTGACTCCAAGACAGGGGAGATTTGAACACATCCCTTCTGTGTTCCTTAGTCCAGTGTATTTTCTATTCAGTTATGGGAGTTAAGGACCATGAACACACTGTGGACACCTACCTACTCTATAGACTAAATAAATGTGGGATTATCATTCTATGAAAATGAATTCTGCAGAGATTATCCTTTCTGTCTTTATCTGTGTTTTCCATGGGTAGAGGCAATCAAGCACCATGTGACAGCCATATAATTGCAGTATTTTATTACGTTTTGGCACAATCATGCAAATATATCAAGAAAAATATTTTTAAATTTAATTTTGTGAAAATATACTGGGCGTGTCATTAAGTAACAACATGCTATAAGGAAGCAAAGGGAGAGGCCTCATGAGGAGACCAGTTACAAAATGAATTCACAACTGACAAATAGTCATAAATGACAGAAATATTTTATTGAAGTATAATTTATTGCAACACTAAAAAATACACAAACCAGAATAATACAAATTGTATTAAAGATAGGAGATTATGACATTAAAGAGCTTTCTAGAGACTAAATACCTAATAAAGTGAATAAGGATTTTATTAACTACACATTTTAATGAAATTTCATGACTTTGCTGTTGATAAAGCCACTATAGAATTTTTGTGTTTTCCTGTGAAGGAGGAGGGCCAAATATCCTATCAATTTGATTAAATTAAGGCTTCTGCAAAAATAAATCAAATATGGATTAAAAACATACTTGAAAGAATATTGTGGAACAACATTTTGGATATTTAATTTCAAAAGGGATTTAAATGCATAAGCTACTGCTAAATCAAAGTATTTGTTGAATTTAAGTCTTGGGAATTTGCATGTTGAGGTGTTTGAAATTATATTTCTAGTGTTACTGAAATTACCACTGGGGGAGTCATTTCTCATTTCCTGAAACATCAGAAGTGGAATTACTATTTGCTGGATTGCTTGTCTGAAATAATTCTTTTTTCCATTTAAAAAAAAAATCAGTCATAATTTATGCTTTAAGAAATACCTGATGACATACAGTACAAACAGTCTTGTCATATAACTTGTTTTATATCAGTCTCGAAAGACACTTAAAAGAAACTTTCCTCTTCTGACAAGAAGCAGCTGGCTTAGGGAGTGATGAATTTACAACATATCATCTTGGCATTTCAGTTTGCTGTATTACTTCACACATTAAAATACTCAATATCAATGTAAGTGCACCTCTTTCTCTAGGAAAAAAATGGAAATGAAAACAAAGAACAAGCCTTTCATTCTTTTGGCTTGCAAGTGAGATTTGTAAGTCTTCATTTTTAGCAGGCACCCTGCCTTCACGCAGCGTATGGTGTGGGAGTATTGAAAAATGCCCTCCCAGTGTAGCTGCATTCTCTAGTCAGTTTTTCTTCTATAAGACATTAAAATTAAATTAATAGATGATTATTTTTAGTGACTGTATTAATCACAGTTTGTAAATGGCAAACTGCATAGCACTATAATTTAGAAACAGACGACTTGCAGCCACAGCTTGTAACCAGATCTACAGCCTAGGTCTCTGACTGCTGGTAGGGGTACGTAACACCAGTGCCTGCGTGCGTGTGTACTTGCTGTCTTTGGAGACACGCAGAAGAGGGCAGGTGGTTCACCAGTGAAAGTTTTAAGATGGGAGTTGAGACCATAGACTTCCTGTGTAATTCCAAATAAGCTGCATAAAATGAAACCAGCGTGGTTGTTTAACTGGAATGACCTTAGTATTTCTATACTTGAATTTCTGCCCATGAAACTGGACACTTCTGCAGTCCTCACCATGCACAGCATTTTGAGCTTAACTTCATTAAGGTCCTCAGCTTTGTCGCCGGAACATGTAAGCATTACAAAATTAGGAAGGGTATGCTTAAGCGGCATCTGGTAAATCAATAGGTGGCACGCTTGTTTTTTAGGGCATATGTCTCCTAAGAAAATGAGATCATGTTTTAAGTCACTGTGACTACCACTTTTTTTTTTTTTTTTTAAACAGTAGGTTAGGAGTGACCACAGTCAGCTAACATGAGTGAACATATACAAGTGTGGGTTTTTTTCCTGAAGTGGTATTTGAAAACTGTAGATGGTATCAGAGATGTTGAGGGATGACTGTAAGGAATGACTGAAGGAAGAGATAGCTGAAGGCTTTTTGACCTTACATCTAACACAGATCTGATAATTCTGCCTAAATATTTTCACAGTCTCTTAGCAAATATATTTTAAAGTATCACATGTTTTCCCAAGACATAGATCCTTTTTAAGGCTAAACTGAACCAATTCTCTGGGATACTATTAAGTGTCACCGTGGACATGTTAATTTTGATATCAGATGTTCTCAGAGGCCGTAATCTCTTGAGCTGATGAAGGAATACACAGATTGTGTTTAAAAAACCCAAGATTTTTCTTGCCCAAATTTCAGTTTACAACTTCAGTCTTCAAAGATGAAACATGCTGTAGTGTCCTCAGGACAAATTGTGCCTTGTATTGTTTCCATTCTTACGACAGCACCAATCCTCTGAAGCCTTGCCAAAGGCCATGTTTCAACAAGGAATGACAACTCTGTTCTTATCTTGGATTTGAAGGCTAGAGTCACAAAATGTAGAAGATAGTTTATGAATATTTTTAAGTTGTTTCAATACTGTAGCATTCAAAAGCGAAATTTTTCTTGGTCTTTGCTCTTTTAATTATAGATTTAGAATTCTCAGAATTTGAGGGTTTGGTCCTTTTCTTTTTCTCCCTATGTTTCTTTCTGGTTCAGAGGGGAATTGAGCAATTTTTTCACTTTTCTTCAGTTCCTCTTCATTAATCTACTCTGTAATTTACATAACTCTCTCAACTCAGAAATTACAGTTTCATTTTCCTTTTGCTTACTGTGTAACTTTTAAAAACTTGAGCCTGCAGCCTGCAGCTGAGAGAGAGAGAAGAAATCCTCCATGTAAGGATTTTTTTTTGAGTTTGGAAATAAGAAACAAACATTTTAAAGTTTGAAGTTATGCACACAAGTCATACAAATATATTTTCCTGAGAAAGATAATAGTCTGGATGAAAGATCAGTTATTGCTGTGATTTTTTTTAAACTGAATATTCCCTTTACATCTAGAAAATGGGTTCAGAGATAAGAAGTTGTGTTTAGAAGTTATTTAAACTATCAGTCTGTATATTGCTTTTAAAGATTATTTATCCCATTCCTTATTCTTAGCTGGCATATCGCTCTCTGTTGTGCTTTCTGATGTTTAGCTGTGAGGGTATGTAAATAGCTTGTTATTATTGAAATATTTTTAAGCCAGATACATGTACTTAGGCATACCTAGGTATCTTCAGACTGTTTTCCTCTCTTTCCCCCTCATAGTCAGTTAGGGGAATTTTTGTAAAAATCAAAGCATCTATTTGTTCCATGGAACCCTACGAATGTTTAAGGAAACACTTGTTTTGGAGTGCTTTTGCCAGATTCAGACCAGATATGAGATTCCAGCATCTTGCTGGCCAACTGCCTAATGAGCCCGCGGGTAACTTGAAAGATGCCAGCACTGCTGTCTCTGAAGCCTGTTCATTGTGCCAGGCCTTATTGTTAGAATAGTGTAATTCACAGCTTGAGGTAGGTCTAGATATAGATGTAGACCTACCAGCCAAGCTCTTCTTATATTCTTACTCCTATAAACGCTAGACAAAGTGGAAGAGGTGCACAAAAAAGCGAGATGAGCTGTGGCTTAGGTCAGTGACCTTGAAACTGCATGGCAAGGAATGAAGCTTTTGTTTTAACTTGAAATTATTTTTAATTTCACACATGTTTCCTAGCTTGATTACTATCCGTTCTTGGTTTGGCATTATTTGTGTTGAAAATTACCTTGGCGCATTGTCAGCCTACCAAACGTTACCTATTTCTGGATATTAAGAAATTGGTCATCATCCCAGTCCTTTTAGGTGGTTGGCAGAGTACACTCAGGAGCGTTCGATAGGGCACCTGCAGAGAATTGTTTCAGAGCTGTGTTTAGTTTAGGATGCTGAATAAGATGCTAACTGACATGTTCTGCCATACAGCACTCCTTTGCCTTCTGCTTTTCCTATGCTCAGTTAGGGGTTGTTGGATATTGCACTCCCTTCGACTCTAGCAGAATTATACTTTTGTACTTGCCCAGTCCTGATTTCTGCGTAGACACATATTAATGCACCTTTTGCTATGCTTAAATCAGAAGAGGACTAAATGCTGTGTGATTTTGGAAAATCACTGTTGTCTAGAGCAGCAGTAATTTGAGTTCAGTTGCCGTACACGGTTCATTGATAGATAATATGAACACAGCAAAAACTTTCCAAAGGCTGTGGTTTCCAATGCAGAGGGTGACAGTATTGAAAAAGGCTTTTGCAGCATATAATTGCATTATGGTTACTTTCCTTATAATTAGGTAGGCACACAAATGACAGTACCTAGACAGAACGAGACCTGTCTTTGTGGTACCTCGGGATCTTGTTCTTTTCACCATTCGGATTCAGGGACAGTCTTGCAGAAACCAAAGCAGGGGTGAGAAGGGGAAGGATGCAAGCCAGAAAGTTCATGGGTTTTAGTCCCTGACACGGGACACATGCAGCTGAGCACAGTCAAACCGGGGAACTCAGAAGCACTCCTGGGCCCCCGGTTTAAGCTAACGAGGTTTGGTTCTGTACCGATTCCCAGGACTTTTGTTCTTGGGAGTCTGGTGTTGTGCAGCATTCTTTTACTGTAACATAGAGCAGAATCCGAAAGTTACTTCCTAACTGCATGTCTCTGTGTTTTGGTGATCATTTAAAATAATTCCTTTACATGACATATACTCTTAATAGATCAGCTTTTGCAGAAAATGTGTTGTGGCACATGACACAACATCACGGCATTGCATCTCAACCTGTAAAGTTTTGCGAGTCATCTGAGATGGACTAAAAAGATAAATGCAGTGATTCTATATTTTTCCATAGTATGCACCCCATGTCTTCATTAACTAACCCAGGAAGCCACAAGCAAATGAATAATTTTGTACCAAAAAGCTATTTTTAGGCCAGATGGTCTTGTCTCCTTTTCCACTGTGGTTACCCTGAAGTAAGAGATGCCACTACAGCCAATGTGGAATTACTAGCCAGTGTTTAAATACTGCTGCTTTGTATATTTCCTACGTTGTCTTCCCTGCAACATGTACAATTGGTTAATATTCAGGTTCTGTATGCTGGAATCAAAATAGACACACATTCGTAAAATATTGCGTGTTTCAAGACAGTTCCTCTTTCCACAACAGCAGAAGTTTCTTTGCTAGTAGTACCAAGCCTCCCTCCAGATGGCCCTCTCCCCAAAACTCTTCATCCCTGGGCTACGTTACTCCTTGTTATACATTGTTTCATCTCCTGCTTTCTGTACCTGCTTTGGATCCTCAATCCATTTCTCCATTCGATAATGCCTAGTACTGGCACCTACATCTAGGTCCCAGTGCCTGGTGTGCAAGTAGCTCAGTCATTGGTAGGATCTAGTTGTGCGCTATACTTTGGCCAATGGCTCTTAACATTTCTTGGGTTTGGAAAGTCTCTTGCTCCAAAAAAAAAGGGACTTGGTGACTTCTTACATGTGTGCTGAATGTATGGCATCTGTCATACCCACGCACTTGTATGAGTGAGTTTTAACAAGCTCTCTTTATGATGTGTCAGCTTCTTCAGTGGTTTATAGATTTTATTTTTTTTAAACAATGTAACTGCAGGGTAATAAGAGCTAAAGGTAATGGTTAGAGACTTAGAATACCTCAAGCAAAAAGGATAGAAAATAAGTGATAAGCAACAACAATAATAATAGTAAAATAGGCATTGTAAGTAAATAGCATTGGGGTTAGCAAGGGGATGAAGTGGAATTTGGCCATCTTTAGCACCCATGATGCAGCGTGCTGTTCTGTTCATGATACATCTGTGTAGTTGCACCAATGTCTCTCTCCAGACTGTATCTGCATTGGCCTTGGTAATATGGAGTCTTTTAAATGCTGGGATTTAGCTGACGATCTGCACAGCAGTTCAGTGTTGCACCGGCTTTCCATTGTAGCTGTGAACTGCTGCAAGCCCTGGGAAAACAGGAGCACATGAAGCACCAGGTAGAGAAATAGGGTGAGTTGGGGTTTTACAGGACCTATTTGTAGGCTATCCTAACTTAGCTGAATGAGGAAGCCAGCACTGTTTCTGAAAGTAATAATATTTGTATTTATGTTTGCAATTATTTTTAATCTCTCCCTAAATGACGTTCTTTCATTGTTAATGTGCACTGCTACCTCAGAAAACATCGCTTGTATATAATTTTACTGTTGATTATCAGGCTGGTGTGATGTGGAACAGACCTATATCTTACTGCTCTATCTAATTTGCCCTTACAGGAAGTAATTTTGGTGATTGCTTGGGTTTGGTTTTGTTTTTTTTTTTTTTTTTCATTTACTGTGCTGGGATTTAAGATATGGCAGATAGACCCACACTTTATTCTGAGCTCTTTTTATAAAGATGCCTGACTTGAAGATGTGCTGGATTTGTGATTGTTTACTTTCTAAACATGTAAATACATCCACAAGCACTGCTTTTTGTTGCTTGCTGGTTGATTTTGGTTGTGTGTTAAACTTGCGTAGGGAGGAGAGAAGCTTTCTTTCTTGCAAAGGGAATTCAGATTTTAAAAGCATTTAGAAAATGATGGCTGGTGTCTGCTTGCAGACCTTCCAGAATATTTTAATTTTTACCTTCATCAAATTCTATTGGATGTTTTCTAGTCTACTGATATCAAAGTGTGTATTTAATAGCTTCTCACATAAATTTAGGCAAAGACATGAGCCCAAGTTTTGAGACATGTATTTTGGTTGGAATAGCTGGTCACGCAGCCTGTGCAGTTAAGCAAGGGGTTAACTGTTTCTCTCCTTGTGACAGTTCCTCACTTGCTATAGATTAGTGGAGCTGACTTCAGCAGAACCAGATCTATTTCCAGCAGCTCAGGATACGGTCTCTTGAGCTATATTAGAATTAAACAAACTTGTTCAATTAGCAACAATTACTTTTGACAGTGAAAGGATAATAGAGGATTTTGCTCACAGGTGCCTGTCTTTGATCTTAGTCTACTGAACCATTTAATGATTCTGTTTGGTTTGGTGCTGCAAGCTATCAACTAGACGAAAAGAATTAAAAAAAAAATTAGTTCTATCATTTTCAAAGGCCTTTGCCATTAAATGTTCATGTCTAAATCTCTGCGTGTGACTACGGAGGCAGTAGTAGCAAGAAGAGCTGCAATGAGAAACAGCAAAAAGAAAAGAGGTGCAAGGTGCACAGAGGAGGCTGAAGTGAATCGCTTCATGACAAAGCTGATGCATGAGCAGTCAGAGAACTAAATCAAATGATGGCATTGCTTGTTCTGTTGGATTTTCCTATATTCATGCCTCCTAGTCAGGGACATATGCTTAGGATTAAAGCTAATGTGCCTTTCAAACAAAAAATCATTCTCTGGGGTTTATGTTTTCTGTTCTCAGAACTCTTGAATTCAACACTGAAGTCATTAGCAATTATATGGGAGAAGATAAATCTCCCTTCAGGTCTCCCTGACTGGACCTAAAGAATCTGGATGCAACATTTCCCCAAATGACAGCTTGATACCACTTCTTATCTCTAGCTAGCTCAGCTTTGCTGCATAGCGTTACAATGGAGTTCCTCTATTTTCTTCTGTAAAGTGTTGGCAAATATATACTAAAAAAAAAGGCTCAGAGTAACATAGGTGCTGAAGACCAACATAGACATACTGACATTTCTTTAGAACAAGCATTATTTCATATTTGGCAGGCATATAGATAACTAAAACTTTTTTTTTTTTTTTCCATTTTCAGGAATACTCCATGCCAATGGCTGTTTTCTTACTTCACTGTTATGAACAATAAATCTGTGCACAGTAAGTGATAATGAATCATGCTTATTAGCAATTAATATCTGATAAGATTTCAAGATTATTAGAAAATGGAAACACTGGTAAGGATTTATATATTCATATAAATTAAATTGAGAGTGTTACTCATAATATTCAGTTCTGGCCTTTTAAGAATAATATGGAAACTCTATCACAATGATTAACTATGTATTTCTGTTATTATTCTGACAGGTTTATCAGAACAGCATATTTCAGATTTCTGTAAATTATAACGATATGACAGGCAGGCTAGATAAGAAAGGATAAACATCTTAATGTGGAAAAAATGGAATAATTAAATATTGTACTTAGTAAGACAGGGATCTTGTTGGAAAAAAAGATGAGGAAAGAAATTATAACAATTTCAAGTCCATAGACAATTTTAACGGAAGATTCTACTTATTTTTCCACTTGGCAACTATTATATTAGCTATAGCATAGGGAGAGCAAATGGAAATAGAAAACAGGAAGCTCTTTCACGTTGCAGGCAACTGTAATGGGTACTGCAAACAAAACCTAGCCATTTTTATTTGTCCCTTTCATTGTGCTAATGAGACTCTCTTGCTTATAAAGGGTTTCACTTGGCAATTGAGCTTTCTGCCAGTTTAGAAATTGGCTAGTGCTATACAGTTGTATTGGATGTTTTAGCACCTGTTGTTATGGTCATTACTCAGGGATAGTGACAATTGCCCTTTGGTCTTTTGTACATGCTGTTCTTTCCAGCTTCTCTATGGCTTATTGTTTTTTGTGCTCTGAACCTGTCATCTTCCCAGCCTGAATAATTTTCTCGCTGTAGGACAGTTAGTGTCTCATCAGTCAAATACTTCACTCTGGAAGTGATTTATTCAAAGCTGTGGGGTTTTACAAAACTATCAAGATCACTTTCCTGAATGACACAAATGATACCATTACTAAATATAATACAGAGGGATTTATTGCACTGTCTGCTTTATAATAAACTGCAAGTTCTGTGCATTGTATGGTATCATATATCGGTGCTTTCAGGTCCCATTTATTTCAGTACCTGTGAGAATGCTGTGCTAGGCCAGGGGACAGAGGAAGCGCTGAGTGATGGGCTAACATGGAGCTAGGGAACTGGGCTGCACCGGGAGCATATATTCCCTAGCAGGACCTCTGTGAGCGGGAGGCTCTGTTAGGATGGCGTGGACTTGCGACAGCTTCATTTCTGCTCCATGATCTCATGCACCAAATCAAAGGATCTGTGTAAAAGCTGAATAAATGTGTGTGTTGGATCCCCAGCTGCAAGAGAATGCCGGGCAGGAGCCAACTGCCTGAACCCTGCAAGCAGTGTGAAATACTTGGCAGGTCTGAAGTCTAAATTCAGTGACACAGTGGATGTGATTGCCACAGACTAGCATCTTGTACAATCACTCGCATCTTTCAGATGAAAAAGATAGAAGGCTATAGCCACATTGTGCTTAATATGCCAGAAACAACATACAGCAAGAAAATGAGTTGAACACCATCAGACATTTTCAAATTCTCTGCTGGGGAAGGAGAGAATATAGTAATCACATTCCAAAAAAGATAGAGACTACTATAGTAAGTGATCTAAACCCAGGAATTAATCCTTTACTATAAGTATAAACACAGGATAAACTTTATGTCAGAGTGCTTTTATGAAGCTGATCATAGCTGTCAAGTTCAATTTGTAATTAATATACTGTGCTGAATAATGATTATGTGGATGCATTTGGGGGCATTCTGGTGAGTTCAGTATGCAAATGTTTTGACCGATATAGACAGTATTATTTAATATTTTTCCAGTGGTTATATTCACACAGAGTTATGCAGTTATTTATGGTCTAGCACCTTGTAGTCGTCTGGTGGGCAAGACTTTCTATAATTTTGATGAATACTATGTTCATTTTTTCCCAGCACTGAGTTTCTATTCGTATTCCTCCTAACCTACCTTATTTTGAACTTTCCAGTGAAGAGTTTCAAGCAAAAAATGACCAAAGATATGGGAAGTGACCAGTGCTCACTTCCTGTGAAATGAGAATCGAATCCACATCTCAGTTCCAGTCAGTGGATTTGAGTTCTGTTGACTGTGTATCTTGAGGTCCAGCCACAAACATTTCTGACTTCCCATTATGCAGAGACTCCCACAGGAGACAATCCACCATGAAATTCTCCAGTGTGGGTCCTTCCCACAGGGTGCAGCCCTTCAGGAACAGACTGCTCCGGTCTGGGTCACTCACGGGGTCACAAGCCCTGCCAGCAAACCTGCTCCAGTGTGGGCTCCTCTCCCCACGGGGCCACAGGTCCTGCCAGGAGCCTGCTCCAGTGTGGGCTTCCCACAGGGTCATAGCCTCCTTTGGACACACCTCCCTGCTCTGGCATGGGGTCCTCCCCAGGCTGCAGGTGGAGATCTGCTCCACTGTGGGCCTCCATGGGCTGCAGGGGGACAGCCTGCCTCATCATGGTCTTCACCAGGGGCTGCAGGGGAATCTGCTCTGGTGCCTGGAGCACCTCCTGCCCCTCCTTCCGCGTTGACCTGGGTGTCTGCAGGGCTGTTCCTCTCACATATTCTCACTCCTTTCTCTGGCTGCATTTGCTGTTGCACAGGGTTTTTTCCCCCTTCTTATCTATGTTATCCCAAGGTGCTACTGAGCTGATGGGCTGGGCCTTGGCCAGCATTGGGTCCATCTTGGAGCCGGTTGGCATTGACTGTATGGGACATGGAGAAGCCTTCTAGCAGCTTCTCACCGAATGCACCCCTGTAGCCCTGCCACTACCAAAACCTTGCCATGCAAACTCTTGCAGATATCCAGCTTGACTGATATAATTATTGAAAATCATGGTCTAAACATGCTCCAAAAGAATAGAAAGAGCATGAGAAACAATCAAAATGTACATCTTTCCAGTGAAGCATACCCCGTATTTCTCTCTCATATACCTATGGGTTGTAACTAATTAACACATTTGGCTGTTAGTTGGAAATGCCGTAGGTGATATGTGCTTAAGGACAAAACTTGTGGTTTTGGAGAGGATTATAGGTTGTCATGCCAATGATGGCAGGGACTGGACTCACTAACACTGGAAGCCCTTTCCACTCCGGTATGCCAAATACAGATTCACATAACATTTGAAACTGAATACCGATTATTTTTTTTTTTTTTGGTTCCTCTGGTTTCTTACAATTTTCTTGTAATCATTTCAGTGTACTTTGTAGGATTATCTCGTTTGTTATTGTTATTGTATTATTTTACAAGTTATGTACAAACTAGGGACTAGGGGCTCCAATTTAGTTGCCTGCACATAAAGGTACTCCACATCTTTTCAGACATCCTAGAGGATCTCAGGCATCCTTAGGTAGCTGCCAAATGCAGTGTATGATTGATTCTCCTTTTACTGCACTCAGCTATTGGCCATGGGGGGTATGTGGGAAGCTAAGACACCTCAGATGGCACCACCAGGTGCCTATGTACAAGTATGTGAATCAAACCTTTGTGATGGACTTTAGTTTTCAGATTTATGTATCTACATAGAGCACAACATCCTACAGTCCTCTCCAAAAACACAATCGGCAAAACCCCTAAGGAATACCAGACTGAAATACAACTTAATGATTGTTTATGATCCTTTGCAGTATTTTTATTGTTGCTATTGTTCTCTTGTCATGTTAGCAACCAAATTTTCAAGACTTGCTTAGCTGAATGTGTAGATTTCTGCCTGGAGGGACTCTGAAAAACACCTAGGCAGGACAAATATGCTGCAAGAGGGCACGCTGAACTCTCACTGATATTTCTGGAAATCAGACATTTACACTTTTTAGGCATTTAGAAAAGAGCATGTCCCGTAGTATCTTTGGGAACCTATGTACTTTGAAAAACTGCTGCAATTATTTAATTGAAGTAAGTAATTTCTGAGCTCTTGCTCACAAATCTAAGACATACAAGATTAGAAGTACTGGCAAATATGTAGAATATATAATCATTTTAAAGAACAAAACTGACAAACACTATGGCCCTTCTAGTTATGCATCGCCTGGCAGCTTCTTCAACAAATCACAATAATTGAACTCTGTGTGGGAGAACGTGGGAGGCTGGAAGGTGTTTATGCACCAGTTCAGAAGAACTGGTCACGGTGTATGACTTGCCATGCAGATCTGCCAGCGCAGGCAGAACCCGGTGGCAGAATCTGACAAATGGGCAAGCAAATCCACTGTGCTGTGGGGGGAGATAAGCAATGCTGAGATGAGACACAAAAAGGCAGTAACATCAGAATTGCAGTCAGGGAATATCATAGCCACTGTATTTTGTATATACTCAGTTGAGGGGGGTTATGTATAACAGATGGCCTGAAAACGACAGTTTTGAATTAATCAGGATGCAAGATTATGAGGATCTAGATGACAGATTTAGTGTATAGATGCAGAAAAGATAGATATGAGAAGTATTACAGCGGTAGGGGTAGCAACCCATGCACATAGGCTTAGAATTTAGTTGGAAAGGACTTCTGGAGGTCATCAAATCCATCCCCTTGCTCAAAGCAGGACCAACTTTCAAGTTGCAGTGGGCAGTCCAGCTGAATTCTGAGTATCTTCAAGGACGGATTCCTACCCTTTCCGGGCAACCTGTTCCTCTCCTTAGGTATTCTCACAGAGGAATTTTTTTTCTGTGTCCACTCAGAATTTCCTTTGTTGCAACCCGACTGTTGTCTCTTGTCCTTTCCCTGGGCAGCTCTGAGAAGAGTCTGGCTTCATCCTTTCTGTAAGACCAGTTAGGCAGTTCAAAGCAGCAACTGGATTCCCACTTAGCCATCTCTTCTCCAGACTGAACAAACCCAAATACCTCAGCTTGTCCTTGTATGTTATGTTTCTGGTCCCTTAAACATCCTGGTGACTGTCTGCAGGACTTGGTCCACTATGCCCATGTCTTTCTTGTAGTGAGGTTGCCAAAACTGGACTTGAGTGTTGAATAGAGGTGTATGGCATTAGCATTGCTGCTGCACCAATATTCAGAGCCAGGGAACAGGGAGTCTGCAGAGAAGTGGTCTTTGTAACTCTAGTTTCTAAGAACCATTAAAAAAACCCAGATCCCATTAGGGCCCTTTTATATCTATCATGATATTGAATAACTCATTTAAATAGACAACTGACAGTTCTCCTAGGATGGGTGAGTAGCCTAAATTGTACGAAGGAAAGCGTAACCGCAGTGCTCAAGGATAATATGTGGTTAATCATAATTTCTTTTTTTATAACAAACCCCCAAAATAATGAATTCACCGAGGCATATAACGCAAGCACATTGTGAAATCTGAATAATAAAAGTTATACAACCCCCACAAAAAAAAGTACATGAATTTCATATACAGTCCATAAATAAAAAGCTGTATGTATTTTAAATCCAGCTTATTTGAAGTCTAGTATGTGAAAATTCAGTAGGTCCATCCATGACTAGAAAGAAATAAATACTTTTTTTTTTTAACAAAGTTCTCCATATAGTTGTATAACGGAAATTTATCAGTGAATATTATGACTGAAGTTTATTCTTTGTAACTTACAAGATCTGCACATAAAATATGTGAGTAGTGCAGTGTAAGTAATAGTGATTGTTTTTACAGGGTGCAGGCAAGAATAATGTATATTAGGCTTGTTTTTCATTTACAGTGCTATAATGAAATTGTTGAATGTCTCTTGAAAGATACTCAGGACTCTCAGTTTCCACTGTAGAACTTTGTCTTTAATTTCAATACACATTTTAAAGGAGTATGTGAGCTCTTAAGATTCTTAATATATTGTAATAAATGTGCTTTAAAATATTATTCTTCTCCAATACAAAACAGATGGTACAGATCCATGATGTATACAGAGAACTTAATCTAAAGCAGCCTTGATCTGTGTCTGTAGTCCTGCCACAATTTGTTTTCTTTTGTAGGTTAATTCTATTGCAGACTGAAATCACAAGGCAGAAGTCAGAGATACGTGGAAACCTTCATTTCCACTTCTTAAATTCTGACCAATAACACTTGGTCAAATCTTTTGTGTTCCCTTTTGACAAGGACCATAGAGGATATGTCTTGGGCTTTGCATCAGATTAATTTTAGGCTCTATCATGATTTCCTCTTTACTTTAGTATTTACAGTCTGCAACAGCAGAAGTTGCTACGCTGTTAGAGGATGACCTTCTGATGCTATCTATCAAGTACACTAGTACAAATTCTGGAAGTATATGGCTCTGATTTTTTTTTCAGTTGCTTTAGTTCTGATTAAAGCTAGCATGAAATCAGAATCAGACCAGCAGAATTATGGTGGATTCGAGTTCACTTATGTATTTATTTATATTCAAGCGACTCTACTCTTAATGCTAGGTGATGTACAGAGATAAAAAATACACAAAATTTAATCGGATATAGAGCACATTAATAAAATAAAACTGCATTTGCAGGATTTAAATAAACCATCAGTAAAAGCCACATGATGGAATTTAAATCTTTACCGAGCAGAGCTATGAAAACTGACAGCCCTTCTCAGCCCATTTCAGGGTCTCCATGGTGGCATGTCTCCCACTTCTCCCTGCTTGCAGCCTCACCATCAGTGATGCCATAGAGCTAAAGCAACAGAGAGATGAACATAAGTGTTCAGGTGTAAAAAATGTGATAAAACTGCATATATTTCTTAAAAGGGCTAAAATATCTGTCCCCTGGCTAGCATGACTAAGCATCAGAGGCCACTGCCTAATGACAAAGAGCACTCTGCTATGTCCACATTAGCAAGTAGTTTGGTGCAGTAAAGGGAACAGTTAATGAAGTAACCAGTACTGAGGCCTGTACATTTACATTATGTGCAGTTCAGGGGTTTTATTTTGGAGCAGTTTTCATCTGGTCCCCTGGACCACCACAACCATCATCATCGCATTTGTAGTCTGAAGCTATCTGAGGCTGTACTTAGTTAGCAAGGAGTGTGTTGTGAGAAAAGCAGGCCTGCAGTGTGAAGTAGCTGGTGCTAATGACCACATTATATGTGTTTCAGATGTTTTACTTCAAATTAGACCTCATCTGGTCTTATGTACTGAATGTCCATTAGTAGTGCATTAGGAGAAACTCTTGGAGTACATTTTCCAGTTTAGTTTCACCTACAAGGAATCTGGTTTAGGCTGTCTGAGACCCCTCTGCAGTATCAAAGAGTGAGTGGGACAGCCAGGAGATCTGCTTCAAGCGCACGTTTGTGATCTGAACTGACTAGCAGTAATGCAGACGTACCCTGAAGCAGCAAGCACTGTTACAGGCTTGCGGGTCCCCATTAGGGACTGAAGTGCAATTGGTGGCCATATGGAGCACAGCCATCGTTAGATTTCTCTGAAAGGAAACCCAGTTAGTATAAACACTGCTCTGCAGACTGCACCAATGTGCAGTAAATGAGGACTGTGGGGATTTGCATTGCCTCAAAACACACCACTAATATAGATGCAGTTGTAGCCTTGATTTTGTGGCACAACATTCCGTTCTTCTTGGCATCTAAAAGGGAGCTGAAGCAGACCAAGCCTCTGTGCTGGGACTCAGGAGGCGAAGACGAGAATTAGAAAAGTTTCCGGAGATGGGTTTGAAAATTAATCTGTGTGCAGATGTGACAATCCAGTACCCCTGCACAGCCCTAAGCAATTAATGAGATCACAGAATGAGCAAATTTGCCCTCTGTAGAATACCACTGGTGGAGGAACTTCACTGGGCTCCTAGGCCAGTGTTCCCCCTTCCAGCCTGGAAGATCAGGGACAGTGCCCCCTGGAAAGGGGACAGCGCTTCATTCCAGAGTTTTGGGATTGGTTTGGGGGGTTGTTTGTTTGTTTTGTTGTTGTTGGTTTTTGTTTGGGGGAAGTCTTCAGCAGCTCATGGGAGAAGGTCACAGGTGTTTAATGGTCTACAGCTGTAGTCCAAACATCTGGGTTTGAGTTTAAGGCAGGCTATTATAGCTGTCATTGAGAAGACAAAAGACTTTTATTATAAATTCTGTTTCTTTGATACTCTTTAAAAGTCTTATTATAAACTAAACTTGCTTTGGCTATTTTTCAAATATTCATCTATCATTCTTTACACATTATAGGTTTATTCTAACAAAATGTAAGTGGACCCAAGAACAATTACAAGTAAGGGGAGTATTCACCTCACAATCAAAACAAATACTTTTTCTGTATCTAGACCAAATATTAAAATTCAACGCATTATACCTTAAGCTAAGGAAAGCCATCGGTAAATTGGAATGCATTCGTGTTCTAGGCTTTGTAAGAGACATCAGGACTATCCAGTAGAAAACTATATATAATTATAGAAAGTAATGGGCAGAGACAACCGTAGTGTCAGTAATGTTTAGTAAGTATTTTTAATTTTATCTAATGGCATTTTCTTGAATTACACGTTTTTGTTGAAACTCTAGACTTGAAGTGCCACTAATAAGTTCCTTCAGATCACATCCCCAGCAATTCTAAAGAAACCAATCCAGAAAAACATATTGTTTATTTAACCTGGAAAAATTCTGAAGAATGCTAATATACCGAATTAGCAGTCATTAGGAACTATTGTAAAAATACATTGATTTTGATCCATGCTGCTGTTTAGAGACTCTTTACTTTACAAACTTGCTCAAGAGAACTTAGAAAAGGTTTTTAACAGTGAAAATGTAGCTTAAATAAGATTTTTGGAATAGTTAATGATACCTTTTGAAGCACTTTGTTTTATATGGACCTGCACTTCTTCCCAAACGTTTGCTATATAATAATTCTGGTTTTCCTTTAATAGTATAGATCTGCCCCACTAAACTAAAGTCATGAGACTACATTCACTGTGTTAGAAATGGAGCAAATTATTTGTGTACAATTATTAAGTGGAGACAAAAGTAAGCAGATAAATGCTAAAGCCAGACACTAAAGTTGCTTCAAAACTATAGATCTTACAGAGATCTGATTTGCTCACACACAGTGCTTTATAAAATGTTTTTCATAGAGATCCTGATGTTTTTCCTGTGGAAATTAATGGCAATATGTCTGTTGCTTTACAGACATTCGGGATTAGATCTAAGTACTTACTAAGGTAATTATAACAAAGACACGTAGGCTTAAAGTAGAACAAAGAAAATTGTAATCTGTTGATTGATACACTGTGGCAAGTGTTTAACCAGCTCACTTATTAATGGCTGTCAGCTAATAAACACCACTTTAATTAGTTTAATCAAATACCTTATTCAGAGCGGTGATAGCTGAAATTGGAAATGTGCTGTGCAAGGTGAGTATGCTAGAGCTTTCCTAGACACCCAGTCTCACTCACTCATATGAGTGCGGTCAGGCCAAACAAATCTCAGAAGTACGAGGTACTTGCTTTATTGATAATCCCCCCATAGCAGTGAATGTTGATTGTCTTGACTTCAGCAAGGCTTTTGACACTATCTCCTATAGCATCCTCATAGGGAAGCTCAGGAAGTGTGGGTTGGATGAGTGGACAGTGAGGT
>NW_009259584.1:132627-145216 GCF_000687185.1 Egretta garzetta
GAGAAAAGGCTGAGGGAGCTGGGCTTACTTAGCCTGAAGAAGAGAAGACTGAGAGGGCATCTCATTAACATGTACAAATACCTTAAGGGTGGATGTCACGAGAACGGAGCCAGACTCTTCTCAGTGGTGCCTAGTAACAGGACAAGGGGCAATGGGCACAAACTGAAACATAAGAGGTTTCAGTTGAATATGAGGAAAAACTTCTTTACTTTGAGGGTGACAGAGCACTGGATCACGCTGCCCAGTGGGGTTGTGGAGTCTCCTTCTTCGGAGATATTAAAAACCTGCCTGGATGAAGTCCTGTGCAACCTGCTCTAGGTGACCCTGCTTTAGCAGGGGGGTTGGATTGGATGATCTCCCAAGATCCCTTCCAACCCTTGCGATTCTGTGATCCTCACAGAGAGTTAAACCTTGCACAATTTATTTATGAACTTGCCTATTAATATCTTTAAAAAAAAGTTTGTACAATGTAAAGACTGGTCTCTCTGGAGAGATAGACATATATATTTCACGTACCGTGAGTGCTAAGGAATGATCAGCTTTGTCCTTATTACAGGGGAAACACTGATTACGTGTGTACAGAGCAGTGTAGAGTATGTAGGTAGGGCAGAGATTTGCAGGAGGGCTGCGTGGCTGTACCAAGCGATGTGAGTGAATGTGCTGCACATGCTGGCCTAACAGTGCAGAAAGCAAGGAAGGAGGGATAATCTGCACTTAAAAGAGTGTGACAGAGACAAAAGAGAACAACATTTGGGATCACCAGCATAGGATGAATTTCAGAAGCTTTTATCTTTGATTAAATGGTGCTTTAATTGTTTCTCTTTGAAATGTGTCTCATTTCTGATGGCTGTTTGTGTGGAGAAAGAACAATGTTGAGCACTTAATGCATTGGATGGGGAGATCTGGGACTTATCTGTCTCTGATTCCCCGTGTGACTTCCAGCTAATCGTTTCCTCTCCCAGTCTCAGTTTCCTTATCTGTAAAGTGGAGTTAATAATCCTTTCTATTTCCCAGTGTGTAGTGAAGTTAGACAATTCAATTAATAGTTGTAAAACTAATGTAGCTTCTGGGGCAGAAAGTGATAAAAAACTGTAAGGAATTATTCATAAATACAGTAAGCCATCACTGTCCAAATCTGAAGAACAAATGTTTTGCTTCATATTTTTCCAAACTTCTGTTAACTTACTTGCATCACCATTTCTCTTCCTTTTTACCCAATGTATTTGTATTAATGTAAGTGATATCCTTTCATATGGAATATTATATTAGCTAACTGCTAATATCAGACAAAATTAAAGGTGTGGGCCATATTATCCCTTGGTAGAACACCACTGATTGCAACTCTGAAGTTGAGACCCACTGAGCTATTGGGTGAATTTGGATTAGTCTTTGGTGTGGTTTTATTTTGTTTTTAAAAAAAATAAAATTTTTATCAGACCATAGACTGCAAGCAGTGTTTCATACTGGTAGTAATTGAATATATTTTGATTTTCCATTATAATAAACATACATCCTAAAGACTGCCAGAGTGATTAATTTAAACAAGTCATACATAGTTTAAAGCTTTCGGCTTACTAGCTAGCTGTACAGGCTTTTGTAGAAGTAGACAAAAATCCATTGTGTCCTTAAATTACTGGTTCTCCATATGCAATTGTGTGTACAGGAGGAGGGCTAAAAGCAAGTACAGTATTCTATTAGCTGCATGGCTTTGATATGCAGGTTGCAATAAACAATAAAACAGGGTATATGTGTGGAAACAGACTTTCCTTGAAATTATACGGCTTCACAAAAAGCTTAACTGAGCTATTGCAGGGATGTGAGGGATGAGAACAAGTTAGAAAAAACTCTTCAGGAAGCTGGGAGAATAGAGTTGCAAAATTTGTGGTGAAAACCATTATTGAAACCTTTTTCCCCCAGACAATGTATCAGTTATTAGCCGTGATATTTCCCCCAGACAATGTATCAGGTATTAGCTGTGATATTTTTTTCAGGATGATTATATTATGCTGCTTCATGACACCAGCATAAACACCAGCAGACATTGTCTGTGTCTACATTTCTCATAAATGGTCTAGAAAGCCCTGATGGCCTAGGCTGTCAATACATGCCGTGTCTCCTGATGCAGAGCAGGGTAACAATGCTGAGGGTTGCTGGATTTGCTGAAGCTCCTTGGTTTTGAGGCTGATTCCGTATTAGCCCCAGCCTCAGCAGATGAGGCTTTGTAGGAGCAGAGTTAGGTGTAGCCTCCCATCCATGAAACATCAACTGAAGTGGCCAGGATGCAAAACTATGACCAGATCTAAGACTCAGGTGTGCCTCTTGCATCACAAGCTGAAGGATGGGGCTTGGTGCAAGAGCCTTAAGTCCCCAGTGAAATCATTCCTGAGCTTTGAGTGACCAGAGCAGAAAAAAGGGAGATCACAGGGGGTGGCAGGAGAAAGTCGAGCTGTTGTGTGTATCCAACACTTACAGTGTCAAGAGAAGGACATAGAGTAATTTGCGTTCCTAGTACAGTGGTACAATGTTGGGTTTCCCTATAGCAAACAGGTACACAACATTTCAAATACCTAGTTTGATAAGAACATAGAGTTTTTAATGCATTGTGTTGTGTTAATACAAGTGTTGTGCCTATAGGTCAGCAGATGATTGTGAGGCAGCGCAGAGAACAGCACAGTTATCAGGGTCAGCTGATGCTTTCCATTATAGATTTTTTTTCCCCAGTCACTGGTAGCTTTGCACATCTCCAGCAATTTGGGCTCAAATTGTCCATCTTGCATGGAAAAAAAGACTCAGCCAGTCAATTTTTCCTTCTTGTAAGACTTGTAAATTCTTACAAAATCACAGATTGCCCATACTCAGTAGAGAAACTTGCATTTTGAAACTAAAAATTGTGAAAATTCTACTTTCCCTAGCATGCTTAAGTGTCTGACAGCTCCCAGGATTGCCAAGGTTTCACAAGAGCTACCTCCACAACGAAAGTGAGCATTTTCTTACCAACCTGAGGACACAGGGACAAAGGGGAACTTTCTTCATGATGATCTACACTTTGGAAGAGTTGAGGCTGAGCTTGACGCTAATCCTGTCCGATGTGAAATCCATTGATACCCAGTAAACAGGCAAATGGGAGATTGGCAGTCTAAGCCATGGGGATTTACTGGGGCAAGAGTCTCAGAAGCCTGTAGAGCAGTGACTTGTAGAGGATTATGAGATGGTGATGGGCAGGAAGAAGTGGAGAAGAGGGCTGGGGTAAGAACAGGCTGAAGGGATAATAATAAATATTCGATGGCAAAGCAGCATATTCAGAAAATCCCCGCTCAGCCCTAAAAATAACAGTCCAAGTCACAAGGACTTCTGAGCCTCCTCTCTTTACTAAAGGACTTCTTTCTCACTGGGTATATCTGGTAGGTTGAGGCAGCTGCTGCACCTATGGGACAAACTTAAGTACAAGAAGAATGATGATGATTACACAAAAGCAGCTGCATTCCAGTAAAATCATGCAAATTGGGTTGGGAGTGATCCCCTAAAAATTCTGTCCTGAGATAGACTATTCTATAGAATGACAATATGAAACAAAATACCAACTAAGCTCTAGGTTTACCAAAATACTGTGACATGTGGGGGTTTTTTTGCTCCTGGAAAAACAATTCTAGATAACGCTCTAGTTGCCAGTCTAGATAGGTGCATGATCAGCCAGTGAAGTATAAAAGTGAAGTGCACATTTTCAAAGTCATAAAATGAAAGTATTTGAAACAGAAATAATTCAAAAGACAGTCAGTTTGCTTCCTGTAAGGAAATTAGTTTCTGTTGGTTGTAGCATTGACCTGTCCTTACTGTTCTCTGTAATAGGAACCAAATGCCAGATGCCTGATAGTGTTACTGTTTCTAGGTTGCCTCATCAGAAACAAATCTTTCCCCACATGTTTTTTTTAAGCAGGTTGATCTTTTTTCATAGCCCAAGCTGACAGTTTCCAGTGGCTCTACTATAGCTTATGTACAGGCAGGGCTTTTGGGAGGGCTTCATCTCCCCTGACTTTGGATGGCAACAGCAAGAGGTCTCTGTCAGACCAAGTCATCCGAACCTCCTCTTACGTTCAGCTGAGAGGAAACAGACACTTTCAGGGCATGGTCCATCTGTTCTGCTCTAGGATGTGATGACAAGATCCTCCGTGCTTAGAAAGGAGTCCAGATTACTACTTCAGATGAAGAAGACAACTCTTCTGAGTTGAAAAAACATCTTCTGAGATAAAAATCTTCTTGTTCTTTGCTATTCTACGGATTTTAGAAACAATGTGCTTTTAAGCACAAACATGAAGTTTTTACAGAATTACAATCTCCCGAACTAAAAAGAGAGACAGAAAGACAGAAAGAAAGAAGAGCTTGAGGCAAGTGCTGAAGAGATATCAAGTTTCTTTAAATTATTAAAAGCAACTGCATTTCTTTAAAATATTACAATTGTAACTGATATATTTAACTTCCAACACCTCCAAAGGAAAAAAGAAAATAGGTATATCTGAGAAAACATATTCAAGAGTGTAGATGTTAGCCATGCCATAAGAAGAGAAACAATGAGTGATAGCTATTCATTGCAGTGGCATGTTTTAATTTTGGAGATCAGGACATCCTTAAAATGCTACTTGCAGAGTAAGTACTATATGAACTCGTAACATTAATAGAAAATATCGTTGAAATTATATATTTCAGCATATGAAATATGAAGTATTATATGCTTCCCTGAGCATTTATTTTCTATATCCAACAAAAGGTAATAATGCAGAATAATTGGTATAATTTTCTGAATCTAATGGGAAATTCTGAAATTATATCAAAAGTTCCTGGAATGATAGCTTAAGTAATTGGTTTGACAATTCAAAGAAAAAAAGTTGGACCTTCTTTTTTGTTATTTTTCTTTGGTACTATTTCATAATAGTTATCTTTTCCATTTCAGCCAGTCTCTTGAAAATGGCAATTCACTTAATTCATCCAATCTTGGGAAAGCACAGTTTAATCTGGGAACAGAGAAACCACTGAGCTTTATTAGAAGCTATTAAAAAATGCACGTGGTGTGAAGAACAAGATACCCCCATTCTGTAAGAAGTGAATGGTGAGCCCAGGTGCACAAATTCTACAATCATTTGATACGAATTTTGCTTTATAATTTTTGCTTTTGTGATATCAATTACCCAATCAAGATTTAAACAGACCACAAAATTATTTAGAATCTTCAAACTTTCGTAGCAATTTGTAACATAAATGCAAGTGCTTCAGATGTTTGAGTTTGATCTCAGCTATCATCAGTTGATTATTCAGGTTCATTAGTTAGTCAAATTACAGAAATGTCACTGAAGTTACCTTATAAATGTCAAGCTGAATGTCAGCTGACAGCTGAAATGGTGACATTACTAAAATGCTTCATATGAGGGTACTTTTTGTCACAATAAGAGTGTTTTCTGTCCACTGAGATGGCTGTGAGTCAATGGTACCTAATTTTACACGTACAGAAGAACAGGAAGGATGGCTTCTGCTTTCAAAGGCTGCAGAGGAAACAGTTCTATGAATCTCAATATGAAGATCTCATGTAGAACCTCTTCAATATTTCAAGTTGCACACTTAAAAATAATTACTTCATATGTAACTTAATATTATGTTTGCGACTTTTGATGAAATGAGACCAATATGTTTATGTTCCAAACTCAGTGTTTCTTTTTTTATACTAGTACAACCCCTAATTTAGGGATGAGGGGCCTAATTCCACCCTAATTACCTAATTGTGTACCCACGCTGAAATAAGCAGAGCAGCAGTGCTGCACTTGACTGTAAAGTGGTGGAGTTTTTGATTCTGCTGGCACATTGGAAGGCTTTTGGCCCATTGTGCAAATTACAGTATAATGCAATACTCAAGAAGAAATAATTATACCCAGTCTCTGTAAGCCAGGAATCGCACACAAAAAACTTGGGCCTTTTAATTTGGTCACGTATAATGTATGAAACGCGGTTCTTCTGAAGGTAATGGATCCAGAGGGAGCATTATGATTATGATTCTCTTAATATATTTTTCCATTTAAAAACTGGGGTCAGACTTGAACAGAGCGAAAGGATGAAGTATGATTTAAGTGCTAGACACTGGCATACGGGGTAATAGGGTAATATGAAGTGAAAACCACAGTTAGCATACGAGTAACTCCTCAGTGCTGTTGCGTGTCTGAATATCTGCTCCATAAGCTGCCGTTTCAATAGCAATATATACACTGCTGGTGTGGCAGGTAGGCAGGTAATACTGCCACAACATTCCTTGTTTTTTTTGCAAAACCTTCAGAAAGGATAAAGCATAATATTACTCTGTGTGTGGTAGGGGAGGGGGGCTTTGTGATTCTCTTCACCATTTCTTTAAAATAAGACATGAGGAAGCTACACTGTTTTATTGTGGCTAAGGGGGACTCTGATTAGTTACGTACCAGTACGGTTCTCAGGGTTTTGAGTATCTTTTCTTTTGACATCTTTGTAAACAGCATTGTAGCAGGTTCCTATATTGCAAGAGGTGGAGGATATATTCTCATTCATTTAGTAATACTGAGTTGTACCTTAGTTAGCCATTAGCACTTTTTGAATTTAA
The DNA here is from genome assembly GCF_000687185.1 of Egretta garzetta. NCBI lineage: Eukaryota > Metazoa > Chordata > Aves > Pelecaniformes > Ardeidae > Egretta > Egretta garzetta. The sequence continues at coordinate 139,238 of NW_009259584.1, forward strand.
TAGCAATATTTGGAGAATGAGGTGTCCCAGTTTGGTCCTTAACAAGGGAGGGATGCATTCAAGCCTCTGAAAGTGCAAAAAAGCAGCAGTGTTTCAAAGACTACAAACAGGACATGGAGGGAATGTGACACACTGGCCTCTCAAACTAAAACTGCAGTGCTATCATGGCACACGTGATGTATGTAAGATGCCAGTAATACCAAAGGGCAGCTGAAATTTCCACACAGTAAGAACATTTTTATGGTATGTGATTCTCAAAATCAGTGAAATTACAGTGAAAAATGTCTAACTTTCAATTCCTAAGACAAAAGAGGGGAAGAAACAGAACTTTGCACTTCACAGGAGGGGCAGTCTCAAGCAAATTTCAGGTTATTCCATTTCATTCTCGCATATTCTGAGCAATTTATCCACAACTTTAGTCATAGTATAATGAGAGAGATCAGGAGGGAGAGAAATACAGCGTTCCTAGAGAAACAGAGGGTTCTTAAAACATTCATTGACACTCTCTGCATATCCAGTGGCAACTGGAAAACCTCCACGTTGAATACAGTTTTACTGAAAGGGAACTCGCTCCTACAGATGGCATTTTAGGGGCATAGTGCTGATGAGTTGGCTCCTGGCTACTGTGGCCAAAAGCCACCTCAGAGCATGCCTAAGTCTGTGATTCTCAGATAAATCAATCCTGCCTACCTCCTCTCCTCGCTCTTATGCTGGTGTTGGTGGACATCTGATCCACAGCGTACCAGTTCATGGAATCAAACAACCAGAAAAAAATTGTTTTCTTGAACTGGATCACCCCAGGTTGAGATATGCACCAGTGGTAGAACAAAGGAGGGAAAGGGGAACAGGCAGGTAGGGGTGATGGGTGAAGAGTTGCTAAATTGTGATGAAACTGCAGCATAAGTGAAAGTTAAGACAAAAGATTGGTAGTGACATATTTTATACTTGCAATTACAGAATCACAGAATGATTGAGGTCAGAAGGGACCTCAGGAGGTCATCTGGTCCAACCCCTCTGCTCAAGCAGGGCCACCTAGAGCCAGTTGCCAAGGAACATGTCCAGAAGGCTTCTGAATATTTCCAAAGAGGCTTTTCTTCTGTAATTACGTTAAGAATAAAATTGTTGTTTCCATATTAAGCTTTCTAGGGGTAAAGTGAACTCATGTGCATCTGACAGATAGATGGTACGTTGCTTCCCTGAAAGGAATGAGTATGGCCAAGTGGTCTTAAGAGAAATGCTTTGAATACCTGCAAAAACTGCAGATTTGGGACTCGCAGAAGTTGGGTTTCCCCTCACATGGAAAAGTACTGACAACCGAGTACTCCAATTTTCAGTTCAGGAAAACTGTTTCCAAGGATCTGGATTTTAATCCAGACATCGATGCTCAGGAACCCTAAATCAAGTCCTTCTCTACCACCAACAATCGTCCCTGTAGGTACAATTAGCCCTGCTGCTGGTTGAGCAGAAATAGAGCCCAAGGGGCTGACCTTGCAAAATGACATCCCTTTGAGTAGGTAGGGTAAGTGTTGGCATCCACAGATGTTGATAAAGAGAGCCTCCACTACAGAGAAGGGGAGTGTGTCAGAGAGGATTTTTTTGAACGGTCTTTAAAGGTTGTGTGTCATCCAGAGAGACATGCAAAATGGATTGTCTGATTCCAGCCTGAAAGGGGAAGACTTGACAGTTTTTAACAAAGTGATGGCAGATCAAGTCATAGATTATAAACTGCTTAAGACGGTTGTATTGAACAGTGATCCATCATACCTGAAATGCCTTGGCTGAAATTCAGAGATCTCAAAACATTAATAATTTGAATTATGGAAATAATCTCATAAACTAGATGACTTTTCAGGAAGTGACTAAAAGGGTTGAAGATTAAAATGCATTAGTAACCTTAACTGCTGTGGATCAGGTCTGCGAGGCTTTTGACTTTTTGGCTTGAAGTTAAGCTCACAAAAGTCAACAGTTAAGGCTTTTCTGCACATGGAAAATAGTCTGTCACTGAGTAAAGAGGGCCAGAGTAGGGCAGTGACCCTGGCCAGACCGTACCATATGCCAGGATGAGGACCCTCCTGGCAGGGATAATGCAGCGCCTCCTGGCAGGAGGCAAACATGGAGAGAGTGAGCACGTGATACTAGATAAGCCCATATTGTCACAGTGGCACAGTTGGCAAAGACTCATGCCCTGTTTGCCAGAAGATACTGATTCATGTTCCTGACTGCCATTAACTTGTACGGCCAATTTATTCTAACCTCTCAAAGCCTGCTTTCCCCATCTGCTGTAAATCAGTTAATTAACAAGTCAACTATAATTTGTTCCGTGCTTTAAAAAGCTAATATGGTATATAAAAGTCAAATAATACTAGTAACTTCCTTTGGGTTACTTTATAAAACTTCTCCTAAAATAACAGGTTCTGCCTCGAAAAGGACATGTATGTCCCAGTAGCTGAAACTTCAGGTTTCTCAAGGCCCAGCAGGCAAAATATTCATTTTGGAAAGGGCCAAAATATTGGAAATGTCTCCCTATCAGGAAGCTAAGAATGCCCCACAATAGTTGTTTCTAGCCCTAGGGGTGCGAGGTGCAGGGTTTAGTTTCATTTCATACATTAAGGCTGCCTCTGGCTTGCTCTCTTTTCCGTCTTCCCCTTGCAGCAGTTTCCCACGGTATGGTTGTCTGCTGTGCACTGAGGTCCAGCTGTACCTGACTCCGTAGGGTTCCAGTGCTCCCTTCCTTTTGGGCCTTTCCTTTAAACCATTTGTTTTCACTTCCACGGCAAAAATGTTTTTACCAAGGCCAGTGTAAGTAGATCTCAGGTCAACCAAGCAGTCCCATGCTTCTTTGGGCAAAATTCTCCTCAATAATTAGAGCTGTTCTCCTGAGCAAAAATCAAAAGAACCAGTCCTCAGGTGCCATTATTCACATTTTCTTCCTTCTAGGTACCAGCTTGAAGTATTTTTACCGTAGAATAGCTATTTTTCAGGTAGTTCTTTTTATCTGAATGTTTTTCAAGTTCACTTCTATTCTGGTGATAAATATATCATCAATGACACTTTCCTTCTCCTCAGTTCCCTCCTTTGTGTATATTTAGCATGATGATGCTCTACTGAAGTGGTTAAAATATTGTTACAGCGCTTCACTACTACATGCAGCGCAGAACTAATCTTTCTGAAAGGACTTTGTGTGCAACCAGAACTCTCTACTGAGGTTCAACCCAGTCAGTTCACCAGGTGAAGTCAGTAAGGGTATCAATTACACTACTGCACTTTTAGTACCACAGGTGATAACAACAAAAAAAGAAGAAAAATCCTCAAATCGGAGGCTGAGTTCTGAGATTGATCATTACTTGCAAACTTGACAAATTTCACCTGGAAATCATGGAAAATATATCTGCATATTTATGGACAATTTTCAGGGTGAGATTTTAAAAATGAAAAATTTCCACTCCTGTGGAAATCGGTTATGAAACTCTCTAGGACAGTGGTGGAGCTTTTAGAAACTGGAATTTCAACTGGTTCAGCCATCAACCTTAATCCTCTTATGTTCATGTTATTTACATGGCTGTAAATTTTCACCTATAACCTATATTCATCTTATATGTAATGTATCTATGCACTTTGTTAGGCTGTTGCCTAAAATTGTTAAAGCATAGTTCTTCAAACACTTATATGTGGGGATAATGTCAGAGCTGCAGTACAGAGAAATTACTTACTTTCTCCTATAAATTGCTAACTGCTTTTGTAGTGCTTCTGTCTTTGTTTAACCCGGCTGGCAACTAAGCACCACGCAGCCGCTCGCTCACTCCCCCCACTCCCTCAGTGGGATGGGAGAGAGAATCGGAGAAAAGAAAAAAAAAGTAAGACCCGTGGGTTGAGATAGAGACAGTTTAATAAGAGAGAAGAATAACAATAGTAATAATAATAATGGTAAGAGAATATACAGAATATATATAAAACAAGTGATGCACAATGCAATTGCTCACCACCCGCTGACCGATGCCCAGCCCGTCCCGAGCAGCGATCAGTCCCCGAGCTGCGATCACACAGCCCGAGCTGCGACCACTCTGCCCGTGACCGAACGACCGACTAACCCTCCTTCTTCTGGTACTGAATCCAAAACACAGCACTATGCTAGCTACTATGAAGAAAATTAACTCTATCCCAGCCAAAACCAGGACAGCTTCTTTTATCTTTTCAATTTTTAATATTACTATATTAGTAATTACTATTTAAGTATTACTACTATTATTAACTAACAAGTAGTGTGGTAGTGGGAAGAACATTAAGAATTTAGCATAGAATTTCCTAGAGCACTGGCTGGGATAGTCTAGACAGCAGGCGCTGTCAGGGAACGGTGCCTTGGGGGTGGTGCCTGTGATGCTCCTAAAATGTAAGGAAGAGCTGACCAGCGTACCTCTGCGTATGGGAGACTGAGGATTGCACTTCCCTTTCCAGCTCATTAGGGCTAACCGCAGCATGGACCATTCCTTTACCTCACCCTCTGCCCTCTGACGTGCAAATGCTACTTTCTTCACAGAAACCAAATTAATATGCAAAAAATTACATGTATTTTTAAACAGTTCCTCATGCAAAAGATACTCAGACTTGGCTTTCTCCTGCTTTGCCTTAGAGACTGTTAGAAGCAGCAATATTTCAGACTTATTGAAACGCCTAGAGAAATACATCTTTCTCCTTGAGAGATTTGTTTCAAGCTAATACTACTTTCTGCCAGTGAACATGACGAAGGACAGAGCCAAGAGGAATCTGGTAACTGATAGAAAATATCCCAGTAATGGATGAGAAAGCAAATTAATAAAATACTGACATGATAAGTCATACAAATTGTTTCTTTGCTCTGAGCAAAAGGGGAAACATGACTTGCTGCCTGACAGAGTAGGTCACTTTGATGGCATACTTCATGAGACCTGCTGTCCCAGCAGAAGCTATTTGATTTCATTTATAAGGTAACGCTTGTTTCAAAAGATTGGTCTTATTCACACCCTCTCTGCTATTCCTTTAGAAATAGATAATCTAATGCCTAAAACTCCAAAGTCACTTTCTTGTCACAAAGAGCGTGCAGAAGAGGAAAGAAAACACCCACTGCTTCTTCTCTCCCTCCCTTTTCATTTTATTATTTACTTGTTTCTCCTTCATTTCCCTTTTTGAGAGCTCTTTCCTGTAAAAGTCCTTCTTCTTTCTGGCTGGTGTATTTGTGTACACGTGTCTGCATAGTTGTGCAAGCAACAAATGACAAGGAATAATATTATCTTATAATTTTTTTTAATGGTGTCTTCACATTATTCTTTGGTAGTCAGAAAACGATCCTGGAAAATAGATTCTGCCTGCCAGTTAGTGAAAAGAGCTGACCTGTTTGCCATGTGTAAGAATGGCTAAAGCCTCTCCTTTGCAATATTCAGCAGCCAAAATAATAGGGAAGAGGACACGCAAATATCGGGTTACACAGTTACGTTTACTGGAGTTTTCTGTGCTTTGGAACTAGAAGGGACCCCATGATCTGCCACAGGCTTTCTCTCATCCCCTGCTTTCCCCACAGGAACCTCAACAGAACCACCCAACCAGGTGGTCTGCAAGCTGTGAGCAGCATGGAAAAGATTTCCTTCCCCATCACAAATATTTAAGCATGTTGACTTTTATTTTTATTTTGACAATTTTCTGTCAGTAAATATTGGTTTTAAACTGAAAAGCAGGGTCTGCAACAGTAAGCATGGCGTTAGTCCAAGTGTCACCAATACTCTGCTTCTTGTATTCAGCACAGCCTTTAGGCCTTGCAGCCCTTCCCTACCACGGGGCAGTAGTTTAAGACATTTCTTAAGCCTGAGCTCAAACCAAAATACAGTTGTTCGAGGAACTGAAAAAACACTCTGCAACGCATGAGTATTTCGTTCGTCCACAGTCTTTATTCATCCCTGCTGCAAAGCAAAACAAAGCTTATTGGCTTCCTCCTTCTGTTCTTCAACATAG
>NW_009259584.1:145459-153121 GCF_000687185.1 Egretta garzetta
CAGCAGGACCAGGCAGTACACCACGTACATGCATCAAAGGGCTGCCATTTATATCAATATGAAAACTCCTGCGGTGCTGCACTTTGCAGTTTGCAAGCCTCTCAACTGCCTTCTCTGCCTGCCTTGCAGAGGAAATGTGGCTGCAACTTCATCTGCCAATGTAGAAACAGTGACAGCGTAAGAAAGTTGAGAGCCAAATGAGCTGTGGTTTGTGGTATGTCTTCTTTTGCTTCCATTTTCTGCCACTCTAATCCTACCCACCTCGCACGTGTAAAACCGTACACTTTAGAGCGAGCTTTGGGCATGTATCAGTTGTTCACCTGTGATCCCAATCCTTTCCCCCCCCACTAACGAATTAATCACCAAACCTGCTTTATATGAAATCACAGACAAGTTGCTCTTCTGGTATTAATCACTGTAACTTCTTTGATTTTAAAAGAATTATGCCTTTTTATGTGAGAAAAGGAACTAACTAGGGTTGAGGTGTGTTCTGTGCTTAGAAAAGGCATCTCTTTTTGTCTATAGTAACTCACATGGATAATTCTAAACACTGATTTCATCTGCGTTATGTCAACTGTACTTCCACTCTCTGCTGGATTTTGCTGTCATGCAAAATAAACACAAACTGGATTCTTGAACATTTAAAAAAAAAAAGAGAATGGGTATGAAAAGTAGATAATACCATTTTAGAATACACTAATAACCAATAACCGATTATAAGCTATTATAAATCACATACCCATACTGTGTCACTTTAAGTTTAAAATAAAACATGGCTCATATTAGTTGACCAACCACCACCAAAAAATGGGGGAAGTCTACTTTCATTTACTTGTCAGAACAGGATCTGCAATGTAAATGGTGCTGGCCCTAGCCCTGGGCCATATCTGCCTTCCCAAGTCCTCCACTACATATTGAATAATTTTTGGTCATGACGTAACACAATCAATTTCAAACAAACAAACCGATCAGGCTCCTGCTTAGAATGGTGCTTTTTTTCACTATGGGACCACTGGCTTTCTCCAAAGCTGAATTCCTAGAAATGATCATGCTTCCCTAGTGAAACTGAGAGAACCTAAAGCCCGTTAGCTCTGATAACAAACCTGGGGGATGCCCTGCTGAGGACTGCTATGAAGTTTGCTCTGACACTGTATAACGACCAAAGCTTTGTCTGCACACGGGTCATGTTGTTTGAACAACACTAATAATCCCTACTAATTAATCTCATACCAGGACTCTGGTTACTGACACCAAGCCACATGTGCACACATGAACAGCATCTTATCATCCCTGTGACGGCCAGGAAGTGCCACCTCCACTGATAAAGCTTACCGAGGAAGAAGCCTTGGGCAAAGAGGCACCTCCTCAGCTCTAGAATAGCTGCAATTACTTTGTTTAACCTACTTTTTAAAATCAGAACAGGCAAAGCACTACAATCTCTTAGGGTAGAGGATGTCATACGTATAAAAAGGTGCTCTTATGGTGTAGCGGCTTCTTCTAAGAACAGAAAATAGCCTACCTCTGCTAGTAAAATTGTTCAGTATAAGCAGCTGCAGTCACCTCTGCTCTTGTCTAGCTATTTACCTTAAAAGTGACACTGCTCACTTAATTACAAAACATTAACAAAAAAAGAATTGTGTAGATCGGGCCTCATACACGTGTATTTTCAAACGTACAAGAGGGAAGAGTTTTAGTGAACTGAACTCAACCATTACCACTGCCTCACATAAAGCAGTGGCGGTCTTGCAGCTTGCAGCTGCTTAATTATACCAAAGATGAGTCCAGTCACAGCTTTGCATACACGTTACCACACACGCAAAGACCTTTCACTTTATTCAGGTCTAGAGCATTTTCTGCAGTTTCTTGGAGATGTCACCAGAATCTTTCAGTCTTGTGCCTAAGCAGCCCTTACACCAGTCTTCCTTCTGCTCTCATAAGAAATTAGTTTCATTTTCTCTGAAGTCCTTTGAGTTTTACATAGTAATTACAAAGTCGTCAAGATGGAGAAGTTTTTCTTCATTTCATTTGTTTTTTCTCCTTGCTTGTTCTGGTGTTTATCAAGCTGATCATTCACATTTACTTTATATAAAATTGTCCTGGTTTTGGCTGGGATAGAGTCTATTGACACCAGGAAAGTTTTTTAGTAATTAAAATAGATTTAAGGAAGTGACTTTGACTAATTTACATTTTCTTACAGAATATTTCTTGGAAAACGTGCATTTGCTATGCAAATCAAAGGAATTTGAGACAAGATAGGGTAAAAATTTCTTTAGCAGAACCCTATCACTATTTACTGAAACCTAAATATTGCAAGGTTTTTTACATTAGAATGTAAAATTTCCTTAAAAGGAGAGACCTGATAGATTCTAACCCTCTAATAGCATATTAGGGGCCCATTGCCATTTAAAAGAATATTTTTGATTGAAATAATAATACAATTTTGATTTAAATAATAATATATTACAAACAAGCCATACAGAAGAAAGAATGCAAACTCACATTCATCTCAGAGAAGGACAAGAAGGAGAATCTGGGGCAGTACAGGCCACTCAGCTGAACTGCGCTCCCTAGGAAGGTCACACAGACTGAATTCTCCTATGAGCCGCTTACAAGCGCAGGGCAGATAAGGAGGTGACTGGGAACAGCCAGCACAGAATTATCAAGGGCAAATTATGCCTGAACAACCTGATTGCCTTCCGTGATGTGATGACTTGCTCTGGGGTGGAGGGAGGGGCACTGAATGTTGTTTACTTTGATTCTAGCGAGGCCTTTGATATGGTCTCCCATTATCTCCTTACAGCCAAATCAGTGAGGTACGGGCTCTGTAAGTGGATGATAACATGGGTAGAAAATCAGCTGGGCCACTGTGCTCGAAGAGTTGTAATCAACAATATGAGGCAGAAATGGTGACTGGTTGTACAAGTGGCATCCCTCCTAGGGATTCATAGTAGGGACAGTAGTGTTTGATATTTTTATTCACGACCTGGGTGGTGGGATGGAGTGCATCTCAGCAAGGCTGTAGGCAATACAACATTGGAGGGCAGTGCTGCTGTTCAAAGGGATCTTGGCAGGCTGCAGAATGATCTGATGGAAACTCATGAAGTTCAACAAGGGCAAATGGGATCTGGGATCTTGCATCTGGGACAGAACGAATGGATTGTATTAGCAAAAGTGTAGCCACCTACTTGGGGAAAGTGTTTATTCCCTTCTGTTCAGCACTTGTGAGGCTGTCTCTGGAGTGCTGCGTCCACTTTGGGGGTACCCGGGACAGGAAAGGCATTGACATACTGGAGCAAGCCCAGCGGAGGGCCACCAGGATGGTTATGGGGCTGCATGACAGGCTACGTGAGAATGGGCTGAGAGATCTGGGTTTGTTCAGCAGTGAGAAATTAAAGCAAAGGGAAGGTCTTACTGCTGCCTCCAAATGCCTAATGGGAGAGGAGCCTGGAGAAGACAGAACCAGGCTCTTCTCAGAGGTGCCCAGTGACAGGACCAACAGCAACAGACACAAGTCAGAGCATGGGAAATTCTTATTGGATATATGGAAAAATGTTTCCCCTGTGTGGGTGGCCAATCATAGAATCACAGAATGGTTTGGGTTGGAAGGGACCTTTAGAGGTCATCTAGTCCAACACCCTGCAGTAAGCAGGGACGTCTTCCACTAGATCAGGCTGCTCAGAGCCCTGTCCAACCTGGCCTTGAATGTTTCCAGGGATGGGGCATCTACCACCTCTCTGGGCAACCTGTTCCAGTGTTTCACCACCCTAGTTGTAAAGAATTTCTTGCTTATACCCAGTCTAAATCTACCCTCTTTTAGTTTAAAACCATTTTCCCTTGTCCTATTGCTACAGGCCCTGCTAAAAAGTTTGTCCCCGTCTTTCTAATAGGCCCCTTTCAGTCCTGAAAGGCCGCAATAAGGTCTGCCCGGAACCTTCTCTTCTCCAGGCTGAACAATCCCAGAAAGGGGAAGGTTGCAGGATTTCCTTCTTTGGAGATTTCAGAACTGGAATGGGTGAAGTCTGGAGCAAACTGATGCATGGTGAAATGCTGACCAGGTGAATGCTTCAAATTTATGTGGGCCCAGATGTTTTAAATGTTACTTTGTGTAGACACTATATGGATACATGCAAGACCTGGTTTTCACAAGGACTGTGCCGCTAGAGCTTCAAGATTCAGTTATTGTTGTCAGTGCTCAGGGTCTTGGTATCTGGTGTTTTCTGTCCAAAACTGAGTCACCCAAAATAAAAGGGTGTTTTTGTAAACTGAGCTTTGAAAACTCGGTATCTTTCCTGTGACTTTCACATGACTTTTCCAGAGCTAACCTAACTGGCATTAGTGTAGTTTTTCAATGTCTCCAGAAGAAAAATGCTAGGAAGTTCTGCAGCAACGTTGAAAGAGTGCACAAACATAACCCTTCTCTTAAAACAAACCCCTCAGTAACAGTGGCAACCGTCTAAATTAGAACATGCGGGAACGGCTGTAGTTCTCTAACAGTTCTTCAGCTATTGTAGTTCCTGTGATTAACCACAGTAAGCAAGAGACGCTCAAATGGCATACGCTAAGGAAGCTGTGTTTCTGGGCTACAAATTGAAAAGGCTGCTGAAGTGCCGTAGCAGGAAGTAAAATGCTTCTGAAATTTTACAAATAATAAAAATAACAGCTAGAGGAAATGGAACTTACCATGTTTTTTATCAAGTAAGATAAGCTCTGCACCAGGCCTTTTCTGTTAAAGGATGTGCAATTAAAGAAATTAAATACTACATTTTATTTCTTAATCTATTATTAAAATATGCGCCCTTTTATGTTTTAAAGGTTATTAAAACCAAATACAGGAAACTTAAAATCTTTTCAAAAAGAAGAGGAGCATATTTTGAAAAAAAGATCAGCTTTTAGACAGGCACAAGAGCAATTAATAGATTATTCAAAGTGACATTTATAGCCTGATATTGAGCAAAATACCTTTCAAGTTGAAGAATAAACAAGATATATATACAGAATGTCCTTATTAAGCTTACATGTATTTGATACCATTCATAAAATATCACAGTTTTAATAGTGAAATCTATTATTTTTGATCTATTTGCTGTGGAAAAAAAAAAAAAAAGGTTTATGTATTGGTTTATATACTGTCCTGTAACCCCCCAGCTGGAGCAACAGTGTAAGGAACAGTTCTGCAATTTCCCAGCTGACAACACCTGACGGAACAGGAGTTTGGATCAAGAGAGGCATCAGAAAATCCCAGTTATTCTGGAAAGCTGCACATAAACAGCTCAGAAGTTTGAGCTGTAGTCACTACGAACTTCTAAAGGGTTAAAAGCCTCCACTAAAGAAAAAGGAAGAGGTTAGCCCTTAAAGACTATATAAGCTGCAAAACCTGGCAGTTGCGCCTTGTTAAACTGCTGGGAGGTGGAACCGACAGCTGTGCGGCCCAGTGGGGAAGTCATAAAAGGGAAGCAGAGGGCCCCGGAGGGAGCGGGATAGTTGGGCTTCAGCATTTCTCTGCCCAGGGAGAATTTACTTTGGTTGAACTAAAATGGACACTGCTACTGCTGGACACTGATCTCAGGGAGGCTTTCAGGTGGCTTGTTTATGGAGAGTTGAGCAAGGTGAAAAGAAGCTGTCCTGGCTTCCACCGCCTTTAGGATGGTGACTGGAGGAGCTACGCCTGGCTGTGCTAATTTCCCAAGCCTAGACTGGAGTGGGCTGGCTATTTTTTCACCTTTAAAAACCCAAACAAACAAAAAAGGAAAAGCATCACTTAGGTCAGATGCCTGATCTCTAACTGGGACCGATATTCTCTTTGCAGGCCTTTGGTTATGTACTGTCCTTCCTGTTGAGGAACAAAAGGAAATCGGTAGTGCTTAAACTGAAACGCCAGAATCTTTTCTGAAAAAATTATTTACATTCATCTTTGTAAATTAATTTAATTTTAATGATTTTGATTTTGTATTTAAAATTTCATTTCCTAGGCTGTTTGGAATCTTTTGTAATAATGTAAAATTCTGTGAATCCCATAGCCCTTGGTGGCACATCTGAAAGCTGTCGGGTGATGCTTTCTGCCTGTAAACATATGTAGCCAGTAATCATTCCCACATACAGATCGTATTTGTTCTTCTGAATACAGAGCAATTAAGGAGTCCGCATTTTAAACAGATTATAGATACTGGTTTTCTATTTCTCTTCTTCTGTTTTACAAATGAAGGAAATGCTTTGTCTTCAAAATATTTGGTCTGGTCATTGTGCATTTCCAATAAAACGGTTAATAATTTGATGTCCTTGTAGGTTTCATGCTCTTGTAGAAGATTAACTCACTTCAGATATTATTTATTTCCATCATGTCTTTAAGACGTGTTCTTTAAAAAGGCAGCACTATTTTAGAACTACAGGCTAGATTTAAAGTAACCCAGCTTGGCTTGAAGTGACATGTGCCCCGACCAATTTATAGAGTAATGGAACAATTTATGAGTCTGCCTTAGCTGAAATTAGTTTCTATGGCAGTTGGCCCAGGGAAACTCTGTGGGCCTTCTGTTCTATGCAGCTGCAGAAAATAATTGTAAAGGGAAATATTACCTTCCAGTAGCCAGGCAAAGCCTCACTTACAAACGAGGTGATATCCCTTTCCTTAAAATTAGAGACCCTAATACACCAGTAGAATTGCTCTTGGTGACCAGTGAAACAAAAAGCAAGTCATTCGCATACATACCGGAATAAAGTAACAAATTAGAAAGTGTTATGCTTAAACAATAAAGTTAAACAAAGCTTTGCCGCAAGCACCTAAAAGAGCAAACATTTTAAAAATGAGCTTGTTAGACATGGTTAATCCTGGGAAATTCAAGGGAGCTTGCACCCTTGTTTTAATTTATTCTAACTATTGACGAAGTCAAGCAAGGATAGCCATGCGTTAGCACAGTCTTGCTAGATCATTCTCTCCTCTCCTTCCCTCTCCCATGTCCACCACCTTCCAACTGAGAGCATTTTGCACCAGAAATGGGACAAAGCAGAAATTCCAGTACCAATGGCAGAAAAAAACCTGAAGCAGATAGGACAAACCAAAATAAATAGTTTTCCCCAAGCCTATCTCAACTTGTTATAAGCCCGGAGGATCTTCCTTTCAGTCTCCACTAGAGCTTCCAAGTGCAGTCAGTTCCCTGAAGGATAGTAAAGTACCTCATCAGAGTCAGGGCCCATTTTGTGCTTGCAGAAGGATCAGGTTAGTCCACTGGTGAGATCACACCTATTTAATAAAGTTCCCAAGCCATGTGAATTGACCCTGACTGTGCTCCTCTGTTCAGTCCTTGTGGTGTGCAAAAGCTTTATATTCAGTCATCAAAAAACTCTGGACGCACTAAAGGAGTTTCAAACACTTGTATATCTGGGGTGATGGTGGATTTCTTTAAAGTTGAGTAGGAAGTGCCAGTCAGGATTTGAAATGCACAGTAACTCAGAGAATTATCTCCTGCTTTCATAAGTGTTCTTACCAACACGGGAACTTACAGACCCTGAGTAGACTTCCAAGAGCCAGTTAAGGATCCACTGCAATCTCAGAAGCGGTTGGACTGTCTTAATTTGGCCCTTCAGTCTCCTGTCAGTGCCTGGACCATCATCACAGTGTCTAAGTTAGTTTGCTCACAGGTTACCTGTGAAGTGAAATGAGCCATTTCA
>NW_009259584.1:153141-154701 GCF_000687185.1 Egretta garzetta
CTCCGCAGGCATTACAGGCAACATTGCACCATGTTTGGTCTTAGCTCTGGAGAACTGGGAACTGGGGTTGTTTAGCCTGGAGAAGAGGAGGCTGAGGGGGAGACCCTATCGCCCTCTACAACTGCCTGACAGGAGGGGGCAGACAGATGGATGTTGGTCTCTTCTCTCAGGTAAGAAGTGATAGGACAAGAGGAAATGGCCGCAAGTTGTGCCGGGGCAGGTTTAGGTTGGACATTAGGAAAAATTTTTTCACTGAAAGGGTTGTCAAGCATTGGAACAGGCTGGCCAAGGGAGTGGTCGAGTCCCCCTCCCTGGAGATATTTAAAAGATGAGTAGACGAGGTGCTTAGGGACATGGTTTAGTGGTGGGATGTCAGGGTTAGGTTAACGGTTGGACTTGATGATCTTAAAAGTCTTTTCCAACCTAAACGATTCAATGATTCTATTCTATGATTCTATTTTTTTAATACTGTCCCAGAAGGTCTTTCATCTCCCAATACTGTATATGCAACATGAATGCTGACTGCAACATACACTCATGGAGTCATGCTGTAAAAAACTGTTAATGGACTGAAATACAACTTTCATGTTATGCCAGGCTGTAGGAATAAAAACCTCCCTCACACATGCACAATAATGTCCATAAGGTGTAAAGGAACAAGGAGAAGACCTGGGCAGTAAGCTCGCTCTCTGAAGAGAGCCTGTGTCCAAGGCTCAGCCTCCAGTAAGGATTAGGGCTACAGCTAGGATTAGGGTTGAGGGAAGGACAGCCTGCTGCTGCAGCTGGAATGGGGTTACAAAGGAGATCAGAGAAGAATAGTGGGGTGCAGAGAGAACTTGGAAGGGAAAATGTTTTGGTGTGGGCACTGGTGGGGTGTCCTGGTCTAAGGCTCACCCTGTGGTCATGGTTAGGACTGAGAAAAAGAGAAAGCCAAGAGAAGAGCTAGAGCTGTAGCTGGAGGGAGCTAGAAGAGGATCATCAAAATGAAGGGTGGGCTGCAAAGAGAAATTGGCTTCAAGAATCTTTTGCTGTGGGCACTGGCTGAGGGCTATGTCTGAGGCTCAGCCTGTGGCTGGGCTTAAAATCAGGGTTAGGCTTGAGAGAGCCAAGAGCTTCAGATGCAGTGCGACTGGGAAGGAATGGACAACTGGAAGTGTAGGCTGCAAGGAGAATTTGGTTGCCAGAAGTTTTTCGTCTGGCCTGGTGAGTTCTAGTCCAAGGCTCAACCTTTGGTTGGGTTTATTGATTTGGCTGTGTGGCGGGTTGACCTTGGCTGGCCACCAAGTCACACTATCACTCCACCTCCTCAGCTGGACAGGGGGAGAAAAATACAACAAAAGGCTCATGGGTTGAGACAAGGACAGGGAGAGATCATTCACCAATTACTGTCACGGGCAAAAGACTCAACTCAGGAAAATTAGTTTAATTTATTGCCAATCAAATCAAGAGTAGGGTAATGAGATATAAAAACACATCTAAAACCACCTTCCCCCCCACCCTCCCTTCTTCCCAGGCTCAGCTTCACTCCTGGTTTCTCTACCTCCTCGCCCCCAGCGGCGC
>NW_009259584.1:155083-158981 GCF_000687185.1 Egretta garzetta
GCGCCCCTCCTGCCCTCCTGCTGCGCTGGCCTGGGGGTCTGCAGGGCTGCTCCTCTCACATATTCTCACTCCTCATTTCCAGCCACTGTTTATGCAGCAGTGTTTTTTCCCCTTCTTAACTATGTTATCCCAGAGGCGCTACCACCCTTGCTGATGGGCTGGGCCTTGGCTAGCAGTGGGTCCATCTTGGAGCCGGCTGGAATTGGCTCTGTCAGACAGAGGGGAAGCTTCTGGCAGCTTCTCACAGCAGCCATACCTGTAGACTCTCCCTCCCCGCCCCCCCCCAGCATCTTGCCATGCAAACCCAACATAGGCTAGGGTTAGGATTAGGGCTGAGAGAAAGAGAGAGTCTAGAGCTGCAATGAGAGTGGGGTTAGAAAGGAGGTGGTCTGCATGGAAAACTTGGCTGGGAGAATCTCTTGATGTGGGCATTAAAAGGAGGGCCACAGCATATGGTTAGGTTTACGTCAGGGTAAGGTTAGGGCTGGGAGAAAGAGGGAGCCTAGCATTCCAGCTGGAAAGGGGCTTTGAAGGGGACATCTAAGCCCAAGGAGAACTTGGCAGGGCTGCCTGTTCGGAGGCTCAGCCTACCATTATGTTTGGAGTTACAGTTGGGGTTAAATTTGACAATGAGAGAGCCTAGTGCTGCAATTAGAATGGGCCTAGAAAGTGTGGGGTACAGGAAGAACTTGGTTGCAGGAACTTTTTGTTGTGGATGCTGCTTGGCCGTCCTGGTCTGAGGCTCAGTGTACAGCTAGAGTGAGGGTTATGGTTAGCATAGGGAGAAAAAGGGAGCCCAGGGCTCCAGCTGGAGGGAGGCTTGAAAGCAGCTGCTCGTGGAATGGCTGGGCCACAGAGATAACTTGGCTGCAAAAACCTTTAGGTGGAGGCACTGGCTAAGGGCCTGGTCTAAGGCTCAACATAACTGTCAGGTTTAGGGTGAGGTTTGAAGTTATGGTTGACAGAAAGAAAGAGCTGGTTCTGGCTTGGGGCCAGAAAGTGACTGTCCCAGGGAAGCGTAGGCTGCAAGGAGAACTTGGCTGCAAGAACTTCCTGGTGTGGGCACTGGCTGGAGGCCATGTCCAAAGCTCAGCATATGGTTTTTGTGAGGGCTAAGGTTAGGGTTGAGAGAAAGAGAGGGCCTGGAGCCGCAGCTGGAGTGGAGCTAGAAAGAAGCTTTGAAAAGAAAGGGAGTGGGGTAGAGAAAAGGTGGCAGAGAGAACATTTTATTGAGGGCACTGGCTGGAAGTCCTGGTCTAAGGACCTCTGTTAGCGTTAAGGTGGGCATTCGGGCAGAGACAGCCTGGAGCTGCAGCTGGAGGGGAGAGTAAAAGGGAATGTGCCAAAGGAAAAGACGAAGAGAACATGGCTGTGAGAAAGTTTTGATATGGGCACTGGCTGGGGACCTTGGGCTGTGGCTTAGCATAAGATAAGGTTTGCTCTCAGGGTTAGTGTTAGAACTGGGAGAGAAAGCCCTAGAGCTCCAGCTGGAAGGGAGCTAGAAACGGGGTTGAAAGGGAAGTCTAGGCTGCAAGAACTTGTCTGGGGCAATTTTTGCTGTGGGCTCTGGCTGTGGGGCCTAGTCCCAGACTCAGCCTCTGGTTAGTTTTATTTTAAGGGGTAGGGCTACAGTTAAGGGAAAGAAAGAGCCTGGAGCTCCAGTTAAAGCACAGCCAGAAAGAGACTTCCCAAGAGGGGTCGTAGGCTGCAAGTATAATCAAGTTTTGTCTCTTCAAGAGACCCCTGTGTCCAGCTGCATGTAGGTCATCGATTCAGTGGAAGACCTGTGCCCATGGTGGTCCCTACAGGATAGAAAGGTACAGACAACCATCCTGTTCTTGGTGCTTGGAGAGAACAAATTGTTGCCCCAGACCTTGTCATGAGGATAGCTCAGGCCCTTGATTTAATTCTGCTGTAAAGGTTATGGTCAACATCTTTTGTTCCCCTGATAAAACAGCCTCCCTTGGTAAGGGTTCATATTTGCAGGGAAGAGCTCTTCAGAATCCAGGCCAAGATGACAAGAAAGTCCCCTGGAAAAAAAAGAGCAACTTCCTTCTTCAGCCTTGCCTTCCCTATAACAAACCTACTGAAATGTTTGTTGTTTATTACACATTTTTAAACCAAAATGCTTCACTACATGGATTTACTCTGGGAAGAAGATGAAAGACACGTATGTGACATGTTAGTCACGTTGATGTGTGAAGCATTGTACGATGCTCAGATGTCATGTTCTAAGCATAAGGTAAGGAACAAAATGGGTACTGAACTCTTCTGAAAGTCTGACTTCAAATCTATATTTAAGCACCTAAGTGACCTGCTTTTATTCAAAGGTGCTGACTATTCAGCTGCTTCCATTGACTGCAGTAGAAATAGAAGGGATTTTTTTTGTTGTTGAATCTATTTTCAAGAACAAAAATTACAGTTTAGTCTCTCTGTAACTCCTAAGTCCTTGCCCTAAAAAAAAAGAATGACAGAAAATGAAATATAGCATCTCTGTTCTCTCCTGCTCCCCCTAAGATGAAAAGAAAAGGCACCATATAATAAAATCCCAGTAACTGCTTCTATGCAGAAGGGAGATTAAACACTACCGGTTTGGATTCCAGTGTGGCAGATAACTTTGCTATTGAGCTCACAAAGGCAAAAGAGAAATGGAGAGGGTGAGAGACTTGAACAACTGTGTTTGGTGCAAAAAGCTCCTAAATTTATGAGCAGCTGTGTAAGTCTGTGTCAGGGCCCTGAGCCCACCCATTGACCCGAGTTGCCCTGAACAGCCTCACCTGGGAGCACCCTCTGCCCAGGACCTCCATTTAAGCTCGGGGAGGGCTCAGATTAGGTCTTTGCCTGAGGTATGTTGTAGGTAAACCTGCCTCTAGCACTGTATTTGGGCCATACCTCGGTCCTACACTGTAGGTAGCTTGCCTGCAGTCCTGTTTCTGGCCTGGTCTCCTGGATTGGACTCTGCACCTATGTTGTGCCTTCCTAGATGGACCTGGTTCATCACCTCAGCTTCCCTGGGACCGCTGACGTGTGCTGTTGCCAGCACCCAGCCCTGCCCTCTGTGTGGACCCTGTGGTACTGGGCCCCATTGCTGAGGGCGCTCCTTGGACTAGGACGACCCTTGGCTACCGGTTTGTCTGCCCTCGCAGAGCAGCCCTGCTCTTGCTTCTCCCTAAGGATCTGGTCACCTTGCTGAATGATCAGCTGGTGAACAAAGCAAGATCTACAGCAGGCAGGTCAGTCTGCATGATCCAGAAGTTGATGGATGACTTATTGTAAACGCACAGATATATGCTGTTGTTATCTGTGTCTATTGACCCCGAACAGTGGCTGTGGTTGTCACTAAGGTTCTTCAGTACGGCAGCGGAAGAATGTGTTACGTTGTGCACGTTTCTGAGCTGGGCAGACGGGCCTTTGCAGGATGCTGTGTACTACTGACCACATGCTCTATGGCCATAAAAGGCAGTTAAGAAGCATTTTGTTTTTCTTTTCTGTGGGTATGAACAGAGGAGCGTAGTTTATAGGGGTGCAATGCTGCTGCAGGAGACTGAGTTTTTGGTATTTGCTGAGTGCTGGCTGAAACGAATCGCTCTGCTCGTAGGCTGGAGCTAGGTCAGGAGTAGCGAAGTCCTACATCAGCATCCTTCTCCCTCCTAGAGGTCTCTCCACAGGGAACTGGGAACTTGAGTAAATATTACAAAAACTGCGAAAAGTAACGATAACCGCGAGTAGCTGGAAGCTTAGGATGAAGGTACATTTTGTTTCCTAGAGGAACTGGAGAGGAGCGTGCCAGGCGGACGAGAACCACCTTCTTCCCCGGGCAGGCGCTGAGCTGGGGGTTCGTCCCCAAAGGCCCCTCTCCCCTCAGTGAGGGGAGAGAGGCAGCCCCCCCTCCCGCCCC
>NW_009259584.1:159937-163526 GCF_000687185.1 Egretta garzetta
AAAAAAAAACCAACACCAAACCGGCCAAAACCAACCTAACAACCCCCCAAAAATAGTGGTTATTAGTGTTTCACCAGCGAAGTTTTTACCGTCTTCGGTGCAGTTTGCTTAAGCAAGTGTCTCTTGATGGTTTTGTGCGCTTGGGGGAGGGGAGGAGGGCCGGTTTTTGATGTGGTAGAGCAGCAGGATTGCAACACCCGCGGAGTGCTATATCACCCTGCGGATGATGGGCTGCTCCCTCCTCAAAAGAGTCCCTGTACCGGCTGCAGCGACGCTGGAACCGCTGCTGTTAAGCGTTAAAATTAGGAGCCTGGTAAAGATGTCACATGGGTTGGGCATTATGAGGCTCAAGTCGCAGCTTTACGTCTTTAAATAGCTACCGTGGCAGGTTAAAAGTGTAGAGCCCAAAGATCACCTAAAATCGGGTGTCGGGGCAGATGAGCCAAAAACTTCTTCACTTCTTTTGCTGGTGCAGAGTCTGTGTGTCCAAACGTGGGGTCTCTACGGGTTCCTCCTTGTTGCTGCTTCAGAGCAACTGTCAATGTGCAATTTGAGATTAGACTACAAATGTTGTAACAGCTTCACGAAATGGGCAAAGCAGCCTGTACTATTAACTCAGTTTTACTTTTGTTTCCTACGCATCCAAATCCTCTGAGGTGTTGTTTTTTTCCTTTGTGTACATTTTTGTAGTTCTTGCCTAAAGCCTGGAGGCTGAGCACTGTTAGATCCACGTTAAACAGCACGGTGCACGAAGTGATGGTCTAGGAGGGAGATGCTTTAACTGTATGTACCAATGTGGTATGGATGATGGAGGAAAAGCTCTAGTGAGGCTACACGGTCTGCTTAAGATAGCCCTGTGAGTCTGTGGGAAATGGTGACAAAGGATTTCAAGTTTTCTGTGGGTCAGTTGTAAGCAGTGGCATCCTAAGTCATGAACTGATAAGAAACGAGTATTTATTTACAAAGCAAGAAGCTCTCTAATTGTGGAAGTGCATAGTATGCTGTTTGCCAGAATTGAGCTTAAATACACGAGTTTCTCTTGCTCCTTCTCTAGTGGCTAGCATTATTCATAGGAAAAAATCCCAAACAGGCCTCTTCAATGAAAGAAAGCAAGCTGATAATTACAGGGTGAGAGACTTCTACTGAATGGCAGCACGTTAGCTATCGGCAGCCTCCCTGGGGAGAGAGAGGGAGAAGGTCTCTAAGGAGAACAGTGATATTCCTGTTGTAACAGCTCATTGCTCTGTGTGTTCATTCTGGAAATACCACTACTTTCAGAGGAAAGACCTCTCCAGTGTAAATAATAACAAAGTAAATGGTGACAAACACAACACTGTACGTGCCTGATATGATCATGTGCTGTGGTGTATGTAGCTGTTCCTGATAGAAAATGCAATCAAGAAGTGTACTGGTTCATGCATGTAAAATTAAAAATTGTAAACTAAAATCCTTTTGTGTGGGGGGGCTCAAAGAGCAGCAAGCTCAGCAACACAACAGGCTCAGAGAAACACAGCTTCATGTTCATATGAAGGTGATGGTTGTAGGTGTGAGTATCTGCTGCATCTTCTGCAGATACTGTTCCACTTCTGCTGCAAGGTGTAATCATGAATAATGCTTTGGGCCCCACGGAATCAAAATACCTCTGAATGAGAGAGCATGGGGGGGAAAAAAGTTTATTTGATGTGTCCAAACCGAAACATCTCTTCTTAGCCAAGAACGTGGCATTGAAGTGTTGCAGGCTCCTCTTTTAGGTGCTTACCCTGTGGGTTTATAATGCTTGATGTGGCACTCTCCAGCTAATGAAAATAAGTGCTCAGTGTGATTGGGCTCTGTTATCACAAACAAGAATTTCTCGTGGGAGACATAGAAATTGCATGTGTGGATTAATTAAGAACAGGCATTAAGGATCCTTAAGTTTCTTAGAAGAATAAACAGAAATCCATAAGCAAAGGTTAGGCTAGGAAATGAGCATAGATCATAATTCATGATGGTAGTAATTAAATAAACTTATATTCTGTCATCTGAAAAATCATATTAAAGACTACTTCCAGTGCGGCGCATATCAATTAATGAGACAGTAGCAGTCTCCGAGTTTTACTAACTGTCTTGGGGTACTTATTGAAATGGTGAAGCTGAGATGCAGTTCCCACATTTCTGACAGGATGTGGCATATATTGGAAGGAAGCACTTGGTGAAGATAAAAGGAGAAAAGCAGATTTTTCTGCAGGCTTTTTAACTTTTTGATCTTGGGGCCAAAATACCGCTCTACTTGATAGTTGAGTTTTGGAGGATTTTCAGATTTTAAATAGAATGTGTGAAGAAGCTCCATCTAAGGAAAAAGTTACAAGAACTGTTCTCTTAACTCTCCTGTCCTGGGAGGAAACATGTCTCTATAAAGGGAGACTTTGAGCATTGGTGTCACAAAGCAGAGGGCTTACAGCAAAGGTATGAATTCTTAATGGGGAAAAAAAATCTGCAGGGAGGTGTCTGTTGCCCAAATTTCTTATTATAAATTACACATACACACACCCCACATCCAAGAAACAGTAAGCAAATTGCTTTGGTGGTCTCAGTTATTGTTTAGGTGGAAGTAGAGATATACCTAATGCAAAATCCTGCTTGGTAATGCAGTCAAATTCAGTAATAACTTAGAAGGGCATGTGAGGGGAAACATGTAAACATTATCAAAATATCTTAAGATAAGCAAGAAAATATGTGTTCACATTCAGAGCTGTAAATTCATTTCTTGGTATGCTGAAATACACTGTTGAATGAAACTTCCTGCTAAGTGAAAGGGAAAGCAACTGTGTCCCATTTTGTAGATGAGATTATAATACTGATGACTTGTAGCAGCAAGGACTAATTGTTGGTGCACTTGAATCTTGCGGGCATCTACATCATTAAGACTTGATCTTATCTCTGTCTTCTACCCCATGTCAAAGATAATCTGGCTGTGCTACTGAAACAAATACTTAAACTCAGTGCTTAGTATGACTTAAAGCTATATTTTTAGCTAGTTAACATAATTGTAATGATATTTCATTTACAACTGATGTGGTAAATAACATCCTTATTCTTACTTCCATATCGTCACTGCTGGTGGATTTCCAGTAACTGTAGGGAAGGAGGAGAGGGAAGGAAGATGGCATGTAACTTTTTGCCTAATGCTTTTGGAAGTAATTCTTCCCTCCTTGTTTTGTGTGCCAAAAATGGAAGCCAGGCATTCTGTGTTTTCTGCAGCCTGTGGTGATCAACCCAGGCACAATTCATGGTGAGTCTACTCAAGCTCGTGTTGGTTGCCTGCTTCTGCGAGAAGCTTGTTAGGAAAGCTGGGTTTTTTTAGGGGGCTAGGTTACGATCCCTCAAAACATAGCACTCACAAAGATGGAAAAAAGTTAATAGAAGTGGGGGGGTGGTTGTAACTAATTTTGAGGTAAAGAATGGACTGCTGGAGACCTCACCTACTGTGTCAACCATTAAATTAAATATATTTAGGATAAGAGAATGAATGCCTAATGAAGTTCTTGAGCATGCTGTACAAGTTTAAAAAAGAATGTAACCAAAACCAAACACATCCCCCCCCCCCCCC